>NW_027271183.1:1800000-2036322 GCF_040938485.1 Diadema antillarum
CTTCGGTGAATTTCTCTAAGATTTTAATATGTTGTAGCTGAGATGTAGGGTTATCGTAAGTGTGCCCTTCGTTTTTTCATACGTTGTCGGGATCACGTGAAAAAACTTGGTTGAAATTAAAATTTATCTTCGATGTATTGAAATATTTCTTTCTTTTTGCAACTTTCTTTGCAATAACTCAAGAAAAACAGCCCCTATCACCTTCATATTTTGCACATGTTTAGTTCATGTCACGAAAATTATTTCATAAAATTACAACTACTTGATCAGACGCCATCTTGGGTATGTAAATTAGGGTCAAAGGTCATAGATGTTTCATCCTGTATCTTGGTGAATACATGTCCTATCTTTCCCATATTTTGCACACGTAAAGACCATGTTACAGGGATCATTTCATAAAATAACCACTTTTTGCTCAGATGCCATCTTGTCTGTGCAAAGTGGGGTCAAAGGTCATATGTACTTCTTTTTCTATCTTTGCTATGACGTGTTATCTCTATGGGAGGGAATTTTTTAGATGTGAAAATTGACATGACTCTCTTTATCGAGCACTATCTTACTTATGCTTCGGTGAATTTCTCTCAGATTTTAATATGTTGTAGTTGAGACTTTGCAGTATCAGGACTCGAATCATTGATTAAAAAAAAGATCGGATCACCTTAATTTGTCAGTGATGACAAATTACAATCTCTAGTTCTTCTTCTTCTTCTTCTTCTTCTTCTTTATTTCTCCGCAAAAGTTGTGTAGAGATGAGCTCAGAAAGTGCATTGCCTATGAATGTCAAACTTATACCATATGTGTATCATGTCCCAAAGACGACATGTCAAGTAAAATCGTAGTGATCAGTCGACCGTGACGTCACTATGACGTCATTATATGAAAACACATTTTCAATCATATCTCATTAATGGAGTGGAATTTCTCAATGAAATTTACGTCACATAAATTTCAATTCAAGGGAATTCTACCCATATTTTCAAAATTCCTCGCATCGTAAAGACGTGCGCGTACGCGCGCGTTGAAATATTTGTATGCTCCAATCAAGCTCAAATTTTTTTTGCATACGTTTCAGACCATTTGGAGCATTTTTTGAAAAATTGAAAAAATCGGACGGACGCGTACGCGCGCGCACATATACGCACGCACAGCTCATATGCAATGAAAATTTCCCGTTTTTTCACTTTGATCGGATGTGTGAAATGTCAAGGAATATTTCTACCAAGTTTCAAGTCAATCCGACTCAAGATGACGTCATACGGGTCCGTCAAAGTTGAAATTCCGCGCGCGCGTCAATGGCGATATACAGTGCAACAATGCCAAAAAACTGCCAATTTTAAATCCAATTTTACTCGTCAGGATGGACGGTGACCCCCCATTTTTTTTACATATTCTGAAAGCTGATGAGTTGTACATGTCATTTCATGGGTTGGCAATGCTGGAAAAATGATTAAAATATATCAAATTTCTTAATAAAGTTAAAAAAGTAAATTTTCAAAATGACGTCATCAAATTTCAAGTTCATTCAAGCATATCTCACTTATTCTTTAGTTGATTTTCGTCCAAATTTCAATATGTTGTAGCTTATTAAATGGTCTTTCAGATATATAATAACAACAATTTGATTGGATGACGGCATCACCTCGTAAAAAGGGATTAAAAGTAACATTGTTAAATTTGACCAGTTTACGTGTTATCTCTATGGGAGTGCAGTTTTTCTGGAAATGAAAACTGACATGACTATCTTTATCGAGCACTAGCTCACTTATGCTTCGGTGAATTTCTCCCATATTTTAGTATGTTGTAGCTGAGACTTTGGGCTATCGTGAATGTGCCCTTTGTTTTTTCATACGGAGTCGGCATCATGCCCAAAAACTTGGTTGAAATTAAAGCTTATCTTCCATGTATTTTCATATTCCTTTCTTTCTGCAACTTTCTTTGCAATAACTCAAGAAAAACAAGCTCTATCAGCCCAATATTTTGCACATGTTTAGTTTATGTCACGTACATTATTTCATAAAATAACAACTACTTGATCGGGTACCTTCTTGGGTATGTAAATTAGGGTCAAAGGTCAAAAATGTTTCATCCTGTATCTTGGTGAATACATGTCTTATCTTTCCCATATTTTGCATACTTAAAGACCATGTTACAAGAATCATTTCACAAAGTAACTACTTTTTGCTCAGACGCCATCTTGTCTGTGCAAAGTAGGGTCAAAGGTCATATGTACTTCTTTCTTTATCTTCATTATGACGTGTTATCTCTATGGGAGGGAATTTGTCTAGATGTGAAAATTGACATGATTGTCTTTATCGACGACTAGCTCAATTACCCTTCGGTGAATTTCTTCCAGATTTCAGTATGTTGTAGCCAATGTAATACTCTTTAAGTTTTGTTCAATCAAAGTTTTAATCGGATGATGTCTTCACCTCGTGAAAATAGATATAATGTAACCTTGTCAAATTTAACCAGTTTACGTGTTATCTCTACGGGAGGGAATTTTTCTGGAAATGAAAATTGACATGACGGTCTTTATCGAACACTAGCTCACTTACTCTTTCGTGAATTTCTCCCAGATTTTAATATGTTGTAGCTCAGACTTTGGGCTATCGCGACTATACCCTCCATTTTTTCATACGGCGCCGATATCACGTCAAAAAAATTGGTTGAAATTATACTTATCTTCGATGTATTGAGATATTTCTTTCTTTATGCCACTTTCTTTGCAATAAGTTAAAAAAACCAGCCCCTATCACGCCCATATTTTGCACATGTTTAGGTCATGTCACGTACTTTATTTCATAAAATAACAACTACTTGATCAGACACCATCTTGGGTATGTAAATTAGGGTCAAAGGTCATAAATGTTTCAACCTGTATCTTGGTGAATACATGTCCTATCTTTCCCGTATTTTCCACACGCAAAGACCATGTTACAAGAATCATTTCACAAAATAACCACTTTTTGCTCAGATGCCATCTTGGCTGCGCAAAGTTGGGTCAATGGTCAAATATACTTCATTCTGTATCTTCGTTATAGTGTATACCGAATTTGGTACCAAAGATGGCAGACCTGACTCTCTTTTCTAAATGGGAATCCAAACATCACACGGCCAATGTCTCTAAACACAGATGAAACCTATATGGTCATGCCTATTGCGATCAGGACTCGAATCATCGATTAAAACAAATCGGATCACCTAATTTGTCAGTCTTGACAAATTCCAAGTCTAGTTTTTATTCTTCTTTCTTTCTGCCACATTTTGTGTCGTCAATATCTCAACAATGACATTACGGAATAACATAACATTTTCAGTCAACATGTCTCATAACAATATCTAGCCACAATAAGGTTTTCATGACAGTAACATATCTATGACGTCATCTAGGCGCCATTTTGTGATTTTCGGACCTTGTCACATGATCGATCATAACTTCATAACTAGATATCATTTCTGTATCATTTTCGGTGGACATAAAGTTCAGGTCAGGCTCTATCTTACGTTTTAACGCTAGTTACCAAGGTCATCATTACGCGCGCGTTTGCGCGCGTCAAAATTTTAAAAGGCTCAAAACGACTTCCCAATGGGAAATCTCGAAGTTTCAGACAATTCTAAGCGTTTCAAACATTTTCTCGCGTGCGCGTCCGTCCGCGCAATTTCGCGCGCAGAGGGCGTAACCAACATGAAAATGCAATTTTTTTGACTGATTTGGATTTCTGATACTTTGAGTAACAATATCCATTGATTTCCGATCGATTTTGACCTATAACAAAGGAATGCACTGGCGTCAAAGTTGAAATTCCGCGCGCGCGTCTTTCTGCAAATATAGTGAAAAAACATGTTTTTGTTTATGTCGCCATAGCTCTTTAAATCGTCCATTGACCCTATATTTCTATTGCATATTACAAAAGCATATGAATTGGAAATAACGTTTCAAGTACCAATATTGCCAGGAAAACTCATGACGTCATCATATCATCATCTGAAATCAAAAAAGTGGAATTATTTTTTTTGAGGTACTCTTTCTGACATTCATTTACTCGTATCTCTATTGTTTAAGCTTAATATCACCCCAAATTCAGATATGTTTTACTTTGAACATTTGCCTTTCAAGTCCATGTCATGGTTTTGAAATTTGATGACGTCATCATACTTTAAATTGTGATTAAAGGTAAAGACGCAAAATCGGACAAGTTTACGTGTTATGTCTATGGGAGGTGATTTTTTTAAAAACCATACATTGACTTGACAACGTTTAAGCACCTTTATCTCAGATGATTTTGCTTCATTTCCTCTGAAAATTAAGTATGTTGTAGCTGTGACAATAAGCTGCAGTAATCATGCATTTTATTCTTTGAAATCTCCTCATCAGGTTGACAATTTTGCAATTTAAAACTGAAAATGAGAATGGAATGCGGACGAAACGATTCCTGATTCATCTTTCACGTACATAAGTTTACGTTCCTCTAATTTTCTCGTCGAGACGCATGGCCGAGTGGTTAGAGGTGTCGTCACAGAAACGTGAGGTTGCACACGTACGGGTTCGAACCTCACAAGAGCACGAAAGAAAATAATAATTTTTTTTTTTACTTTTTTTCTTCAATGGAGTACTACACCTTCGTCCATGTAGAAGTCACGTTCGCATGTAAACACACCTATACGCACACACTCACACAGTATCCCTTTGTTTATCGTTGGAGACTGCATTGCTTCGACTGCTGCAAAATATTGCAGGCTGAGCTTTTCAAGCTGATTATGGTATATTGTAACAAAATGAAATTTGTTCATATCAATTCAGTAACACAATGTAGTCGTGGTTACTTTGTGCTGATTTTATACATGTAAGAAGCTATACATTGTAAAAAAAGGTATTTGAATTGTTCCTTTAAGTCAGTCTTCTGTATTGATGATTATTTGTCAATTAGTGGTTTTTGTGGAGTTTCAGATAATGATAAAAAGTATGTATGATAAGTGCAGCGATACTTTCTACAGTTAGTTCGAAGTTGTGTTACAGAGGTTTGATACATACATTTAGCATTGTGTTTGTGTGTCCACGTGTGTATACAGGTTGGCCATATGGCACATTCTAGACAATAAATCTTAATTAATTAGCAAACGCGATCAGCTATGGAACTGAAAATGGTACTAATGTATGATGTTCATGATTCTCATTAAACTGTGACGAGTTTAAAGAGATAGCTTAACTGTGTGTAAAAATAAAGCAATAATAAGGAAATTTTAAGGGAATTTGATAACCATGCCTATAATAATTTCATACAGGTACTAATAGCTGCCTCATATTCATGTGATAGATCGTCATGTCAATAGCAAACTGACAACGTACGATTAATATATTATACATTAAACACCTGTCTTTCAAATCCATATCGATGTTTTCTAGTTTGATGACGTCATCATACTTTAAATTGTGATAAAAGTAAAGACACAAAATCGGACCAGTTTACGTGTTATGTCTATGGGAGGTGATTTTTTTTAAAACCATGCATTGACTTGACAACGTTTAAGCACCTCTATCTCAGCTGATTTTGCTTCATTTCCTCTGAAACTTTAGTATGTTGTAGCTGAGACAATAAGCTGCAGTAATCATGCATTTTATTCTTTGAAATCTCCTCGTCAGATTGACAATTTTGCAGTTTAAAACTGAAAATGAAAATGGAATGTGGACAAAACGATTCCTCATGTATCTTTCACATACATAAGTTTACGTTCCCCATATTTTCTCGTCGAGACGTATGGCCGAGTGGCTAAAGGCGACGTCTCAGAGACGTAAGGTTGCGGGTTGGAACCCCACAAGATCACGAAACAAAATACTTAGCTATTTTACTTTTTTTTTCTTCAATTTTGTATTACATATTCGTCCATGTAGAAATCACGTACGTATATAAACGCACCTATACACACACACAGACACACACACACACGCCATATCCCTCTTTTTTGTGTGTTGGAGACCACATTGCTTCGACTGCAGCACAATTTTGCAGGTTGACTTTGTCAAACCGATCATAGTATGTAATGACGACGACTGAGGTGTTGTACTTTGAACAATTGTCTTTCAAGACGATGTCATTGTTTTGTAATTTGATGACGTCATTACACTGAAAATTGTGATTAAAGGCAAGGTATCAAAACCAGCCGATTATAGGTTTTATGTCTGCGGGACGTATTTTTCCCAAGTTGCCAGAAATGGCATAGCGACCTCAGTCGTTACAAGGCCGCTTTTCCGTCTAGCAATGCAATAGATGTTCACACGGCCACGTTGGTTGAGTGGGCATTGACTTTCCCCCTGTTATATCTATACATTGTTTTTTTTTTTTTTGTCTTACCATTTCCGTGGATGACCCGTGGCCGAGTGGTTACAGAAACGGTTTCGCATGTACGCTCAATATCACTTCAAGGTGCCTATATCACATTCTTTTCTTTGTCGATCACAGATGACTGTCATCTGATGACCACAAGCGTATCACCTAACTCGTCCTCAATGTGACGAGTTTTCATGTCTCGTTTCTATATGTTTTATACCTTTTCACATTTTCAGGAGTAGGTTTTCTCAAAGATATTTTATAAAGACGGTTTCGAGTGAGAATGGAACGTATAAGGCCTTGAGTAATCCAGGGTTGCCGAGCTTTTTTCCTTCCTTTTCTTTTGGGAGTTAAAGGAATGTGCTTATCACAATAATCTAATAATTTTTGTAAGAAAATTTCATAAGAAGAATTAACATCTTGGAGTTCAAAGACGTCATTCCATTGTTCTTCAAATAAATCTTGATTCAATGAATCAATATTATGTGGCGTTACATATCTATGCATTTTCAAATATTGTTTGGGTTGGTGACGTATTGGGGTTGTTACAGATTTATCATTTATCATAAAAATTGGTAGGTGATCGGATATATCTGAGTAAATAATGCCGTTCGTACAGGTTTCCGTTATTACGTTAGACATTATGTTATCTATTAATGTTTTGCTATGTGTGGTGTTATTTATTCTGGTAGGTTTATTGATGTGGGGATGCATTGAATTGGAAAATAATATGTCGTGGAAATGGGTAGGTTCCAATAAATCTATATTGTAATCTCCCATCAAGAAAATGGATTTTCTCTCTCCAAAGATTTCATTAACACAATGGTCGAAGTTATCAAAAAAAGATTGAATGTCATTTTGTGGAGGACGGTAAATAGTACCAACTATAATATTTTTTTCATTTTCATTTAGGATTTCAATAAATAAACTTTCTGCTTCCTGAATACACAAATCAGTTCGAATTTTAAATTCAATTTGATTATTGACGTACATGGCAACCCCACCTCCTTTGCCATACTTTCTATCATTACGAATAAAATTGTAATTTTCAATGCCAAATAGGTCCGGGGAATTGGTGTGCAACCATGTCTCGGTAACTCCTATGACGGAAAATGGGAAATCATTGAGGGAACTTAAAAATAATTCAAATATTTCAAAATTTTTATTTAAACTTCTTATATTAAAATGAATTAAACTGAAATTAGCACAAATTTGATTTGCGGTATTGAAAGGAAATTGACTGTTAAATTCGTTGATAGTGAAGTATTGGCTTGTGTGGTTCACTAGCTGTTGGTCATCTATTCCAAAATCAAAATCCATTTACAATGAGTGACATTATGTGATAACTGCATATCGTGGTGCAACGTGGAGTGCAGTGCATATCGTATGCACGGGGTGTATACGATGAGGTGCATCGGTGCGTGGTGTGCTGTAACAAACTATAAAGGAGTAATTGAAACGAAATACTTAGAGCCAGAGTCAACATGATTACGTTACTACTAGTAGTCATAAAAAACAACAACAAACAAACAGGGGAACTTAGCTATAAATCTGCGTATAAATGCACATTTAACTATTATTCACCTCATTGAGTCCTCAATGCAAACTCTACCAAAACTCCTGCACTGGATTTACTATCATAAGAATAGAACATAAAATCTGGTTCACCTGTAACACACAAATGGAGCTCTTTGATAAGGGGTGTGAAACGTTGAAATGCGGTTATTTCAGATCATCCTGTATAATAATTGCTTTCGCAATTACACCGCATGCATACCAACCATTGACATTTTCTAAAGTTTCCGCTTTCGATGTAGTGCAGGTGTCTAGTCCAACATACAAAGCGTCACTTGTAGTAGTTCGTAAAATGAATCACCGGTTGTCTGTTGACCTGTGAAGAGGCCTACACTTAACATATTAAGGGTTAGTGACACTCCGGAGCACGCCGCAGGGCCAACACGGTCAACCACCGGACCCCCCCTCCACATGGTTTTATACCATATGAAATGAAAGGAGTGGAAGGGGGCCCGGCAGCCAACCACGCCGACCCCACAATGCACCCCAATGTGCACCATACCTTGACAATATATTACATCAGTAGAGGAAAAAGAAAAAAAAAATATGTGGTTGCAATGCGCTGAATAAACTGAAGCACCATCACTTCGGGAGTTGACAGGAGAAATGCGGACATGCGTTAAACAGTACATAATGGATGGGCCTCCGCATTGCTAACGACTGTAACAGTATGTACGGATTGAAGTTGGGGTCGGATAAAAGACCGATTTGATTCTGCAATACACCCTACGACTATCAAACTTTGCCTCGTAAAACAAGAGAAAGAAAAAAGAATACAGACTTTACCATCTACTACGCAAACAGTTCGGAGATATTCAACATAGAAACTGTTCGCAAACAGTTTGGAGATATTCAACATAGAAACTGTAGTTCATAAATACACCCGATTGTATGATGTAGTAATCAATAATGTGAATGGATACAATAGCGAGAAATTATAAAAAAACGCCGAACTGTGCCGTTGTTTAATTTTGTTTTGTTTTCAGTCTTGTCTTTGGGGCGACAGTAGTATCAACACATATGCTAGGTTAAGCTCACTAAACCGAGCGTCATACTAAAATTATCTATTTAAAACCTAATCACTGAATAAAATGTGATACCAATCGACCGGGGCTCAAGCTCTATTGCGGATATAGATAACCTGTCGACCAGTGTTTACTAAATACCTTAAAGAGGCAAAAATGTGTCCGATACCTGCCCGTACTGACTCAATACTACGTATACCAAATTTTTCATACTGAATTGACTGCTTAGCAACAAGAAAGATAATGGCAGTCGGAGTTTTTCTAATACGTATTCAGATCGAGGTGTTAATCGTGCAACATCTGGTAGACAGAAATTACCTCTTGGTATTTGTGCAAAAAGTTAGAATGAGCGCATTGACCGCAGTGACTCAGTACTGTGTATGCTACAATCATCTATGATACTCAAAGGACTGCCTATATAATCACAAGAATAATAATGACAGCTGGAGCTTCTTTTACACATATTTGGAGGCGTTAATCATGTATCAACTGGTGGGCAGGATTTTGTCCCTTGGTATGTGTACCAATAGTGAGAATGAGGGTATTGACCGTATTGGCTCACTACTATGTATGTCAGCTTTTTCGTATTCAAGGATTGCCTAGCAACAAGAAACATAGAGTCAAACAGATCTTTTTAAACACGCGGGGGTGTTAATCATACAACATCTGGTGCACATTAACTTAACCATTGGTATTTGTACCAGGAGTGAGAATGGGTATACAACGCTATGTAGCAACGTAATGGCAATTCAGAACAGGTTATTCTGACTGCATAGCTTTTCGGGTGGTTGGTTTGAGGGCGCTATGTACTGTGAATAATAATTAAGGCGCCATTTCTTAAGTAATCTATATAACCATTTTCAATTTCTTACGTAATAATCCGTGTTTATCAATACAAAGTTAATGACAATTAAATGTACACTTGATTACCTCCTATCAATCCAACACATTTATGATTTACAGGTGTCCAACATAAAACTTCGGGGTCTAGAAATGACCCTTCTCCACAGAACTCTACATGCACCGCAGACAGAAGGCCTATGTACGCCGTAGCACAACAATACCACGGATCGCTGAGAAAAGAACTTGATTCAAATACAACATTATTCTAATCATCTATTATGGGGTGTATATATATATCAAAAACGGTTGATAACAAATACACAGTTAAACCTGGTTCATAAATAATGCAAAAACATAATACCAAAAGTATTAGTTTGCTTGAAGCATAAGGGGAGGGTGGGTTGGGGGTAACTTCAACTTTCAAAAATAAATACAATAGTTATACTTTGTAGGTGTTCATCATGGGATTTGGGGCGGGCTATACAAGATTGATGGCCTGGAGCACCGAGGTGCAATAAGCCTAGTTTCATTATAACATGGAGACCTGTATCCGATCTCTATAATTATGTTCATGAATGGTGTAAAAACAGGTGTCTGATACAGACGCACCACGAATCTTCATGTTCAATAAAAACTATTACTTTTAAGAATAAAGTAAGTGACAGTGTCTCTTCGGCGCTTCATGAAGCCGACTCTATTCATAGTATTTTTGTAGTATTAATTTGCTTGAGTTCACAGGATGGTTGTGCCAAGATTGAGAATTGGTATACAGCGCTAATTGGCAACGTTATGACAATTCTGAACAGGTTATTCAGACTACATCTGCATGTGCATGCCTTCTCGGGCGGCTCGTTCAGTGGCGTAGGCAGCGCTGTGAATAGTACTTACGGCGACATTTCTTAAGCGATTTACATAACCAATTGCACTTTCTTATATGATAATTCATATTTGTCAACGCAGGGGTAATGACAATGTATATATGATATGAATGTATTGCTACATATCTAGAAGACAATCAAATCTGCTTGCCAACACTTTTGATTTACAGGTGTCTATCTTTCAACTGCCATGGGATCTCGAAATAACCCTTCTTTGTATTAGACTTGTTAGACAAGAATTCTTCATGTATCACAGGCAGAAGGCCTAGGTACGCCGAAGTACAGCCAGTGACAACATTTCTACGAATCGCCGTGATGAAAATCAATTCAAATACGACATTATTACAATCATCTTTTGTGGGGTGTGTACATTTGTGACAGCTGATAGCAATAGTACAAATAAGTCCGGTTCATAAAGCGGTGCGAAACATCATACAAAAGTTATTGGTTTGCTTGAAACATACACACACAAAAAAAAAAAAGAGGGGGGAGGGTAATTTCAATTTCAACGATAAATAGTTGCAATCTATAAGTGTTCAGCATGGGATTCGTGGCGAGGTATACAATATTGATATCATGGAGCGCCGAAGTGCAGTTTGCCTGGTTTCATTAAGATGGGGGACATCTCTCCGAACTCTATAGTATATGGTGTGAAAACATGCGTCTGATACATATGCAGTAGAAATCTTCATGCAATTAACTTATCAGTTTGATATAATTTTTGGAGTTAAAGTCTGTTACACTGTTCCTTCGGCGCTTCATGGAACCGACTCTATTTGTAGCACAATATTTTACAAATACATTGTAGATTTACGTGAATTCGCAGGGTTAATGACTCACTGTGTACTGGAGTATAGTACCATGACTAACGCGAAATTAAATAGTCCCAAGAAAAATCATAATTTTGACATATTGCTTCTCTGAATTACTGAATGAAACAATCGCTTTATTTTGTACTTTTTATTATCTTGTTACTTTCTAATTGCAATTAGATTCGCAAGCATTGTGCCCCTGTTTATTAATATCCGACTATTCGACCAGAGAATTTGCGGGGTCGCAATAACCCCGTCTTTTCTGGTCACCAGTGAATCGATCGAAAATTTATCAGACGAAACAACCCCGAAAGGGGTCAAATTATTTTGACCCCGCAAAATCCAACCCCGCAATTTTTAGAGTGCACACACACGGAACTCTTTTTTTTTCACGGCCGAGTGCGAAGAATTGGTCGCTATTACAGTAGCCCCTTTTACACTTTCACGGATTGCATCACGGATGACCACGGATCGTCGGTCCGGGATCATCCGTCCTATTTCCGGCATGACCGTGTTGACTTCGTGAAGTCATCCGACATTATCCTTGATCATCCGGCATGTCCGCCGGAAAAAAAAAAATGAGCTTGCTTAATTTTTCATCCCGGACATCACGGATGGAAATCATTACAAACTCTTCCTTGTCGGCACCGTCTACTCCGTGTTGCATCCGTATTCCTTCCTTGTAGGCACCGGCTACTCCGTGTTGCCTCCGTGAAGACATCGGAACGTCCGTATTAGCATCGGCTCCATCCGGGATGAGAAATTCGTGTATATTTTGCCAATACAAGCTCAGAAGTCAATGAAATTTGCTCACATCTTCACCCATCAGTACAGCCAATCGACTCCTCTAGTAGGTTTATATCGCATGAGAATCTTCAGTGACCCACACACATCTTCTTGCTGTTTTTTTTTCTTTTGTTTTTTGTTTTTTTTGTTTTGTTTTGTTTTGTTGTTTTTTTTGGGGGGGGGTCTTTTGATTTGTCTTAGTTTGTTTTGCTTTGTTTATGTTGTTATGTTCCCGCAAAATGAGATTTTGCAACAAAGAGATATGCCTTTATGATGTCGACAAGCAGATGCGTATGTAATCTGCTGTAGATTTTCTGGTGTGCTTGTTACATATTACTTAGCTCTGGAAGCATGTCGTCCAAAAATGATAAAGTATCAAAAGAAAAAGCGAATGCAATGTGTCAACTTTTTGGGGATATCCGCGTAAACACCGCGAAGGGACCCAGTTGCATCCGTGCTCTTCCTTGATATCTGTGTTAGCTCCGTATCGTTTCCGCTTTGGTCCGCGTTCATTCCTTGTCTGTCCGTGTAGGCACCGTACTTGTCCTTGTAGCTTCCGTACTTGTCCGTGTAGACAACCAGTTGGGACCGTATTCACACCGGCATTGAAAGGAAAATCGATATTTTGCATGCCGGAACACCACGGATGACGATCCGTGGTCATCCGTGAAGCAATCCGTGAAAGTGTAAAAAGGGGCTTGTGATGATATTAAAAGATGGTAGCTACGACGAGTTGTAAGGAAACTTAACTGTTATTGATATAATATTGTTTGGCATCAGGTGGTGAGATTTTGTCCGACTTCCAAACGGGAACTAGACTAACATTCTAATACTTATTTCAGCTGGTCGTCGTTCTTTGTCAAACTCCGTTAACTTCTGTCATTTTTGTTGCTGTAGAATACATTGATATTTGTGTTCTTTGACACACCATTGAATCAAATCTTTGTATTTTAACACCGGGTTTACCTTTTTATTCTGTTGCGGCATTTACTTCAACTGGTCGTCGGCCTTCGTGATGGTTGTAATATAATTGCTAAAATCTATGTCGTCCTGTAATACTTTAGAGCTGGAGGAGAGATTCTGTCCAGCTTTCAAACGGGAATTCGACTGCAGAACTTGTTTCAGCTGTCCTTTTCCGGCTGAGTGCGAAGAAATGGTCGCCAAGAAGGTTGATGGTAGCTACGACGAGTTGTAAAGAAACTTGACTGTTATTGATGTAACAATATATTGTTAAGCTTCAGGTGGAGAGATTTCTCCAATTTCCAATGGTTTGTTTCATTTAACATATTAAAGATATTTTCTTTCAGTTACATGCATTCTTTCAAACGTTGGGGTAAGTTTACAAATTATGAATGAGTATCTTATGCTTTGAATTGCACCATGTGCCCATTTCTATGCAAGAGCCAAATTTTCCTTTTCTTGAACTTGTTGGACACCTCAGTGTCTATATAGAATAGTTATTTCAGGCTAGAGAGGCGCATCAATTTTGAACTTTGTGTTTGAAAGGCTTTTGTCATCTTAAAGACGACTTACAATGTCGCTCAAATCGACTGGAGCAAGCCCTCTTACGATGCATGCTCGGATCTACAAAGACTTTATGGTCTAGTGCTCCGACATACCCAACAAAGAGACGGGACGAAAAGCATCGGTGTCTGTTTTCTCTGTTCTGTCCTCACCCTTTCCTCTATTCTTCTATCATCCCTCCTCTTCCATGATGTCCCCGCCTATCATATAGGCTAACACTAGAGGCGCCTGCCCCCGGGAAAGGCCGAGACTTCACCGGCGTCGGCGGGCGGGTCCTCTACCTGCTTGCCGACGGGAATGGCGTAACCCTGCATGTCGGTGCAGGAGTATAGGCAGGCGATATCTTTTCTTAAAAAACGTGTCCCCTTTCTTTCTCTGCAAATATCTCATTTGTGAATATATATATATATATGTATATATATATATATATATATATATATATATATATATATATATATTATTATTATTATTATTATTATTATTACTATTATTATTATCATTATTAGATTTTGTAAATATTAGAAGTAGTGTAGGTTTTTATAATTGAATTTAAGTGTATATTTAAATTGAATATATATTTTTGGAGTAAATTGCCCACCCGGCTCACCCGGCAGAGAGCTCCACAAAACTAAAAGAACAACAACAACATCGGTGGTACACAGGATGTGGTTGCTTAGGCGACGCTTTCTATTGTCGGGATGGGAATGATGATGTAGGCGACGCTTTCTATTGTCCGGATGGGGATGAAGAAGGTTCTTTTATAACGTGAAATGTTCAGCGTGGCAAACTTAATCTCCTGAAAGTAGATAGCGGGAGTCCATTCAAAAAGAAACTGCCGCGTACTGTTGACGTGCTTGTACATTATACGAAAAAGCTATTCTTGCTTGTTGTGATGACTACACGCTGGCACAGCGGTATTCACACTGTTACTGATCACTTGATGATCCGACAATTAACCTACATGTTGCATAATATTTTAAATGGGCCATTGGAAGTTTGACGGAAATTTGTTTACATTGCTAACCATTCTCCTTTCGTCCGTGTATATGAATTCGTCAACATAGAATGAAATTTGAAGATTTGGCGCCTAATATATTTGAACCGAATTTTGGAATATGCTTCAGGTTTTCTTCCTGCAGATGTTAATCCCACAATGTCGATCAAATTATAAGACAGGTAATCTTTCTGAAGCGGTGGACACACAAAATTGTCATGTCAGTGATCATCCTAAGAATGATGTGTAAAGAAGACGAAGTTTAACCTTGCCTTTGGTTTTGTATTGTTTTACCGCTTAAGTTGCAACATGCGAACACAAGGTTTTACTGTAAAACGAGGAATAATTGCGTGCATGATAATTTTGCAAATTTCCCGAGAACCAAGAGATTAGCATGCAAGTGGAAGTTCTTGCCTACACTATATGCATTGAATGCCAGCGACAATAAGCATAATTATTCATGCCACAGATACTTTAATGATATTAAGAATCGCAAATCTTCAGTATTGCAGGGATGAACCATAAAAATCAAGCATAATCATGACTGTTTTATGCCAAATAACATTGTTTTTTTTTTTTGTTTTGTTTGGGTTTTTTTGGTTTTCCCCTTTTTTTTTGGGGGGGGGGGGGGGGGGCGAGGGCGCCGTGGCACGGTGGATATTTAAGCTTCACGACTCCCAGTCGAAGGACCCGAGTTCAATTCCCTCCCCGCAGCGATTACGTCCTATTCCGTCCTATAGCAACTCTATATAGGGCAATAATGTCAGGCGGGCCCTCTGATAGCTAGAGCACTGATAGCATTAAAGAGGCTACTCTAAATAGAGAAGACTTTTTTGCAATTATCATCATTATTATCGTTATTGTTATTATTATGATTATTGCGGGGTTTTTTTTTTTTTGGGGGGGGGGGTACTATTGCCACAATATCATTAGTCTTGCATGAATGCGGTTAGGATATGTTCTCACCTCCTATCTCTTTGTAACATTCATCTATCATCTTCACAACAAATTTCAAGACATCATTATGTTTGTGTCATGTAACTAGTAAGTAGGGATATTCATTTCACTTTGAAATACTGCGATAGTAATTGACATAATCAGACAATGATTATTTTTTTTTAGTATGACAGGAAGGGCTCATCGTGAATCCAAAACCCAAAGAGAAGTGCGATTTGAAATGGCTGAGATATAGGTGCCCGCCTTTTACAAGGATCGCTATGTTTCACTTTGTTTCTGGATATCTCTACCATTTCAGAACCGATCTTCACCAAATGAAATTTGATTTCCTGTCAGAATTGTATGCTCTTTAATATTTCTTTCTTTTCAAAGTACATTGTATCTGTAAAAAGGCTAATAGCTGAATCCTCATCTCAACCAATACTATTTCATGCTTAGCACCTTGAATATGCTTCTCTGCCCCTCGAAAAAAAAAAAAAATGCGGACAGTTTATCAGCATTAGACCAGGAGCTGGCTGCTGGTCAATTTACCCCATCAAGCCCAAAAGGTTTGACCCCTCAAAGTTACTGGGGCCACCCCCTCATTACAAAACTGGGCGTCAGCCTGATACCTGAGGGCGGGGTCGTCCCCCAGGGACCCCCCCCCCCCCCCAAAATGGCCCCCGGCGGGTGTAATTTACCCCATGGAGCCCATGGACCAAACCTGGTCTAAAAGAATGGCCTAGGGGTGTACATAATAAAAATATAAAAACTGACAAAATATCTGGTCGGGAAAGGGGTTGCCAGACCGTCCCCCCCCTTGCCCCCCCCCCCCCCCCCCCCCCCCCTGGCGGGTGTAATTTACCCCACGCAGCCCATGCACCAAACTTGGTCCAATGAAAGTACTATGGGTGTACATAATGAAAATATAAAAACTGACACGATATCTGGTTGGGAAAGGGGTTGCCAGATCCCCTCACCCCCCCCCCCCCCCACCACCGCCCATTACGCCCCTTCGTGGGTTTAATTTAGCCAACAGCACCCATGGATCAAATTTGGCTGGGGGAAAGTAGGCCCCACTATGGGTGTGCAAAAAATAAAGATAAAAGCTGACAAAATATCTCACTTACAAAGAATAATCAAACATATCCCCTACCTTTGCTACCCCCCCCCCTATTTTTCAGTGTGAAGGGCCTATACGGTTTGGAGAGGTATGAATGAGCGTGTCATAAAAAGTAATAAATGGAACTTCTTGAATTAAGATGAAGTTATGACAACAGAAGCATTGTGTGTGTGCATATATCCACATGCCCCATCCCACTCCCTCCCCCAAAAGAATGGAGTCATCAATATCTATACTAGAAACATACTCAGACAGTGCAGACCTTTGCCAAGCAGCTCATTTCCACCCATCCACACATGCTAAAAACTGCCAAATTTCCCATATAAAAGTCTTTTGCTTTTAAATGCCATCAACTTCCAGCTGTGTGGTAGTGCATTATACCTTGAGCACATGCCTTTTACCTTTAGTGCGCATGTATACTACATGCAAACCTCAAAGTAATGCAGCTTGAACTCCCAATTCCATTGATCTCATCTAGCTGCCATAAGATAAAAATCATCAAAATTTCATAAAGATTCCCGGATCACTACCAACATTTATATTTATCATCTGTTTTTAAAATGTAATTGTGTTATTATCATCTTTTCATACAAGTTTCATCCAAATGTGTTCTCAACCTTTCAAGTTGTTTTGCATACAAACAATAATGCAGACAATACTATATATAAGTAACATAAAACCTCAAGTGGCAGAAATAATTACAACTGTATCCAACATCCTACAGTTCAACTGTGTTACCATGCATGTGGAGCAAGCTCATGTACAACAGTACAAGAAACTGTATACCTGTGATACAAAATTGTACATGCAGTGGGTGCATAGGCCGTAGTGTGGTTAATTGCATGCATATATTTGTATGTTGTATATTTTACTTGTTGCATGCAATTATACATTTCGAAGATCGGCAACACGTGTATCATCAGTCTGCAAACAATAAAAAGGTGGTGTTTTCCTGACCTTGGTAAGTGAACTGGGCTTTCCTATTGTAGGTACTATACTGGTACTAGTGGTAGGCCCCTATGACAGTAGTACATGTATTTCATCACTGGATGACAATTGGTGTCAGTAACAGAGCAAACAAAGAAAGGTCAAGAGTCTAGATCTTGGACTAGATCTAAGTCTCAAATATGCTATGATATGGCTAGATATCTAACGTTAGACCTATATTTCCTATACATGCTATAGCTTGTAGAGTACCTAGTACTATTTGGCGAAACCAAATGAACTGGAACAGGGGATGGATTATCAGTGAGATGTAGTGTATTATGAGTCATAACCTATATAGGTTTAAGTGTCAAAGGTGTGCATTGCTTTAAATTTGCATAGAACACTTAAACCCTGAATTTGTTAAAGTCACTGCACTTCCTATCATTCATAGGTAGAGTCAAAAAGGCAGAATTATACTACATTTCAATTTTCTCTATCTAATAGACAACTTTGACTTTAGGATTAGAAATAGCCTTATTAATAGCTACATGTATCATAAGTGTTGAAGATGCAGATGTTCCAGTGAATGAATACTTGCAGAATTGGGTATGAAGATTAGGCAAATAATCTGAAACTCTCTTTAAATATAGCAAAAGAAATAACAAACAGCCTGATTAAAGTTGCAAATATTGTGATACCGATGTCTTAACAAGCTACAGTACATGCAGCATGTCTACCATGCCAGAAACATGGACAGAGAGCCTTAAGATTGAAGAGCTGTGACCAAATGAAGCCTCAAATTGCTTAAATTGCAAATCAAAACCATTGGTAGTAAGATAATATTTTAAATACCTGCAAAAATATAGGAATCTGTACCAAAGGTCATTCACTTACACCTCTGTTAGAGCCAAAGCTATAATTGTGCATTGCTACAGTATTTATGCTCAACTCTGAGTTTGTTTACACTGATGTATGAGGTGAAAGTACACATAAGCTTGTTTTCACTTCAGTTGTTTGTTTTCTATACCTTGTGCAGCTCTCATAGTTTACAGGTACAAACCTTTGTTGGTTGTCAATGAGTCTGCACAAAGACTACTACATGCACCACACTGGCACTGCAGCCTCTCCTGGGAGAGGCTACAACACAGGGACAGTTTGTTATTTCTTTTGCTATATTTAAAGAGAGTTTCAGATTATTTGCCTAATCTTCATACCCAATTCTGCAAGTATTCATTCACTGGAACATCTGCATCTTCAACACTTATGATACATATAGCTATTAATAAGGCTATTTCTAATCCTAAAGTCAAAGTTGTCTATTAGATAGAGAAATTGAAATGTAGTATAATTCTGCCTTTTTTAATTTAAAGCAATGCACACCTTTGACACTTAAACCTATATAGGCTGAGAACATTGATGTTCTATTTATTGGTTTCTCAGTTATGACTCATAATACACTACATCTCACTGATAATCCATCCCCTGTTCCAGTTCATTTGGTTTCGCCAAATAGTACTAGGTACTCTACAAGCTATAGCATCACAGGTATACAGTTTCTTGTACTGTTGTACATGAGCTTGCTCCACATGCATGGTAACACAGTTGAACTGTAGGATGTTGGATACAGTTGTAATTATTTCTGCCACTTGAGGTTTTATGTTACTTATATATAGCATTGTCTGCATTATTGTTTGTATGCAAAACAACTTGAAAGGTTGAGAACACATTTGGATGAAACTTGTATGAAAAGATGATATTAACACAATTACATTTTAAAAACAGATGATAAATATAAATGTTGGTAGTGATCCGGGAATCTTTATGAAATTTTGATGATTTTTATCTTATGGCAGCTAGATGAGATCAATGGAATTGGGAGTTCAAGCTGCATTAATTTGAGGTTTGCATGTAGTATACATGCGCACTAAAGGTAAAGGCATGCGAGTGTGCTCAAGGTATAATGCACTACCACACAGCTGGAAGTTGATGGCATTTAAAAGCAAAAGGCTTTTATATGGGAAATTTGGCAGTTTTTAGCATGTGTGGATGGGTGGAAATGAGCTGCTTGGCAAAGGTCTGCACTGTCTGAGTATGTTTCTAGTATAGATATTGATGACTCCATTCTTTTTGGGGAGGGAGTGGGATGGGGCATGTGGATATATGTACACACACAATGCTTCTGTTGTCATAACTTCATCTTAATTCAAGAAGTTCCATTTATTACTTTTTATGACACGCTCATTCATACCTCTCCAAACCGTATAGGCCCTTCACACTGAAAAATAGGGGGGGGGGGGGGTAGCAAAGGTAGGGGATATGTTTGATTATTCTTTGTAAGTGAGATATTTTGTCAGCTTTTATCTTTATTTTTTGCACACCCATAGTGGGGCCTACTTTCCCCCAGCCAAATTTGATCCATGGGTGCTGTTGGCTAAATTAAACCCACGAAGGGGCGTAATGGGCGGTGGTGGTGGGGGGGGGGGGGGGGGTGAGGGGATCTGGCAACCCCTTTCCCAACCAGATATCGTGTCAGTTTTTATATTTTCATTATGTACACCCATAGTACTTTCATTGGACCAAGTTTGGTGCATGGGCTGCGTGGGGTAAATTACACCCGCCAGGGGGGGGGGGGGGGGGGGGGGGGGGGGACGGTCTGGCAAACCCTTTCCCGACCAGATATCTTGTCAGTTTTTATATTTTTATCATGTACACCCCTAGGCCATTCTTTTAGACCAGGTTTGGTCCATGGGCTCCATGGGGTAAATTACACCCGCCGGGGGCCATTTTTTTTTGGGGGGGGGGGGGTCCCTGGGGGACGACCCCGCCCTCAGGTATCAGGCTGACGCCCAGTTTTGTAATGAGGGGGGTGGCCCCAGTAACTTTGAGGGGTCAAACCTTTTGGGCTTGATGGGGTAAATTGACCAGCAGCCAGCTCCTGGTCTACATGTAGCACATTGATTTGATGAAACTGCAATACTGAGGCTGTACTTTTTTACATGTTTAGATTAGTTTCTTTTTGATAGCAGCGGAATAGTGTGCAATGAAAGCCGACTTATGGATGTTATCATAATAAGTTATCGAGTCTTATACGATATATTGTTACAGTACCTGTAATCTTTAATCATAATTTTGCGATTTTCGTCTTTTACGTTAACTTTCAGTATATATATTATGTATCAAAATGGACATGCGCCATTTTAGATATTAAATAGAGTTATTCTTGACTTTAGATATTAAATAGAGTTATTCTTGACAACGGTTTGTTACATTAAACATATTCAAAGTGCTTTTTTTTTCAGTACCATGCATTCTATCAAATGTCTAGTAAGTTTACAACTAAGAATTAGTATGCTTAGAATTGCACCATTTACCCATTTTTATGCAAGAGCCAAATTTCCCTCTTTTTTGTACGCGGTGGACACCTCAGTGTCTATATAGAATATGAGAATGATAGTTATTTCAGGCTAGAGGGGCGCATCAATTTTGAACTTTGTTCTTGAAAGGCTATTGTCATCTTAAAGACGACTAATGATGTCGCTCAAATCGACTGGAGCAAGCCCTCTTATGATTCATGCTCGGATCTATAAAGACTTTATGGTCTAGACATTCCCAGTAGTACAAAGAGACGAGACGAAAAGCATCGGTGGTACACAGGATGTGGTTGCTTAGGCGACGCTTTCTATTGTCGGGATGGGGATGAAGAAGGTTCTTTTATTATGTGAAACGTTAAGCGCGTGGCCATCTTAATCTCCTGAAAGTAGCTAGTATAATATAGGAGTCCATTCAAAAAGAAACTGCCGCGTACCATTGAATTGTATATCCGAGAAGCTTACAACCTGTTTCTTTTCTCGGACGAAACGCTGTAGCAGTCCTGCTTAGCGACGGCGTTCACGCTCCATCTCACGCACTACCATGAGAAGGAATAGCGATACCACGCATGATACATGAAAACATTATTAAAAGGCGAGAAAACTAATGAAGTTTAAAGTTGACTTCTCCTTCCTCTTTAAATGAAAACAGAATAATTGAATAGATCTATTGAAGCGGATTGTCACTGCTGCGAGCGATCGCCATAGCATCGTTAGTCTTGCGAGCAAATCGAAATCCTAATACTTTTATTTTTGCCTGATAATATGAGTAGTAACCCTTTAAAGGACTCGCAAATTCGACGTTTCAAACAGTATAGTAAAACAATGAAATGTATTTCAAAAACATTTGGATGCGTTGGGTGATAGCATTTAATAGGTTTGAACTATGAAAATTGAAAGGTGTGGTTGCCTCAACGATGTCGCAGTTCCATTAACCATGATGGGTAAAGGGAATTCATGACTTTATAAGACTAATCCTTGCTAAATTGAAGATCACTTCTTTAAACCATCGCTTATGTCTTGTAAGTAGATACGTCTGTAATCATAACCAAAATGCCTTTTTTTTTTGGGGGGGGGGGGAGACGAAAATCATCAAACGTTTATAAGCGTCATCCGACGAATTTGCAGTTTACAATGCGAATGTATGATTGCCCCATTTGCATGTAGCTGTAAGCTATTTTTACGTTGAAGTTAACTTCCCTCCTTGAGAAAAAGAAAAAAAAAGTCGGGTTTTCGCTAGAGGTACTTATTAGGAAACGGTATAAAAACAATTGTCTTATAATATACATCAAGAGATAATACAAACATGAAACACACGCATATTCTGTTCGTTATATGCATGGATCTGTTTATTTGTTTGTTTGGTCATTATTTTAATGACATTGATCTTGTTTTTTTTAATGGCATCGGTCTTGGTCGGGGGAAAGATAACAAAAAAAATGTATCACTCTGTTATCAGATCAGGATGATTGCGAGAAGGGTGTACATATATTCCCGCCTTTTTTTATACAGGCAAACAATAAAAGCTTTGTATGCTATTATAAAAGCCTGGAGGCAAAAGGCAGTTTCAACGTTCAACTTATAGTAACCATAGTTTATAGGACATAAAGTAAGTTAGCGTCTCACTGACTGTGGTTCTTTTGTTTTGGCAAAACATGAACACAAAGGGGGTCTGAATTTTTTTGTACATAGTACTTGTAGCAGACATTTATGCCGATTCTCCAACAGCATCGCTCCATTACGTCACTTCCTGCTATCAATGGCGAAGAAAGGATGATGGCTGCTTGATTATCCATTCCTTGAGATTGCAGGAAGCTCACCTTTCTTGTGTGTGTGTTTCGTTGTGTGTGGTTCTGTGGTACTCAGTTACAAGGCGTGAAGGTCCGAGTCTTTTCATTCTGATTACACATTTCAATACAGGCAACTGATTCGAGTTTCGCAAAGCTGTTGAGGCAAATTCTTTGCAGACTTGACCTCTGAACTCTGACCTCTGACCTCTGAACTGTCAGGTACACGTACTACAGAGTGAGTGAGCGAGTGAGCGCCTAGGCAGCTCCTCATACTGCTCCATCTCTTTTTGCTTCTAAGTACCGTCCAGTGGATTTTTGTGGTATATGTTCATGACCAAGTTGTTGTGTATCGCGTCAGGACCCATCAAGACCGTCCTGAAGCTGTAAAATGGTCAAATATATGACTAAGTTGACCATATATTTTTCCCATGATATGGCTCTACACACTTGACTGGGGTGCCATTTCTAAGAGACATACTTGACTGAGCAACCTTTGGGTCTTTTGAGACACCACAAAGTCTATTCAGCTACCAAGTACAGTGCTCTTCAATGTATTGTCCGGGACAATAGTTGCAAGCCTCAGCAATGGAATTCCCTAATGCCTGCACAATTGCCCTGACACTGCTACTATTCTTTGGATCAACCCAAGCTTACAGGGAGCCATGCATGCTGTGTGCAAGAAGTACCTGCATGTACAGAAGCTATGGGAAATCTACAGATGGATGGAAATGTGCATCTACAAGGACCCCATACTATGCAAACTCTGTGTCTACGTTCCAGCTTTTACTTAAAGCAGGAGATGTGGATCCCAACCCTGGACCGGAAGGAGAAAAAACACCTATGAGACCGATAAATGTCATCCAAGAGGATGGTACACCACCCTACGTATCACAGCTGCTAACTCGAGGATTATTCATTATGACGCAACGTTTCTTCATAATCTGAGCCCCCCTCAATATGTGTCACAGTCCCGGAGGCTGCCGTTGAGTATTTGGGAAACAATATCTACCCTTGGAATTGCAAAAACAAAAAAGACAAGACGAGGCAAAAAGAAAACCGGACAGTTATCTTCATCATCCATAAATTTGACTCATGAGTATATAAATCAGCCAGGTGAGCTATTACACATCGATGGGAAAGGATTAAAAGTGTCACATCTGAACATCTGCAGCTTACCAGCAAAATTAGATTACCTGAAAGATTTGCTTAAGAATCATATTCTTGATATATTTACAATGTCTGAAACCCATCTGGATTCTGAGTTAAATATAGATGGGTACAAGATAGAAAGAATTGACAGAAACCGAAGAGGAGGTGGGGTGGGAGTGTACATTGCCGACAGTGTCACATAATATGTGCGTAGATGTGATTTAGAATCATGTGAGCTGAGTTAGAGGCTTTGTGGATAGAAGTCAAATGCACCAATGCTAAGCCCATTCTAATAGGAACGTTTTATCGTCCTCCAAGAGCTAATGTTGATTATCAAAATCATATTGATGAATGTGTATCCAGAGTAACAGAACTGAACTGTGAAGTCATCGTACTTGGCGATTTCAATTACAATATGTATTGTAAGAATGAGTCAAGGTCTGTTGGTAAATTGTGCAGGGAAAATAATTTGAAGCAAATGATAAAAGATCCAACCCGTGTTACTGAGACCAGCAGAACTTTGATTGATATTGTAATGACAAACTTCCCAAACAATATTTGTCAGAACAGAGTTGTGACCCTTGGTGTCAGTGACCACAACCTGATATATGTTGTACGGAAATTGTATAGACCCAAGTTACCGCCCAAATTAATTACGTACCGATCAATGAAAAGGTTTGACCCGAATTCTTTTGTAGAAGACTTGAATGCAAAAGATTGGGGTAACTGTCTAGTCCCAAGTGATCCTGATCAAGCGTGGTCAATCTGGAAACATTTGTTTTTGGATGAATGTGACAAACATGCCCCTCTCGTAACTCATAGAGTCAAAGGTAATCAAACAAAGTGGGTCACTGAGGAATATGTATCTTTATCTTATTTGAGGGATAGGCTGAAGAAGAAAGCAGAAAACCAAGACCAGACGCAAAACTCATGTGTAATTTGGAGACAATACCGCAAAGTACGGAATCATCTGAATAATCTACGTAACACTGACTGAAACGTGATTATTATCGAATGAGTGTTGCACAAAACAGAATAAATCACAGACAACTGTGGAATGTTTTAAGAGAGCTAACTCCAAGTAGAAAGTCAGTTGCTGAAAAGATCACAGGGTTGCAGATAAATGATACTCTTGATCATGACATTGGGAATATTGTAAATGAATTAAACAGTCATTTTGTGTCAATTGGTACAAATGTTTGTTGTAATGAAAAGTCCTTACGTACCCATGTTACATATAGCCGCGTACCCTATGTTGATTTCAAATTTGTTGAAATTACGGAACATTTTGTGTTAAACGCGCTACAGAAACTACTACAGACAAACAAAGCAACTGGTCTGGATATGATAGGAGCACAGCTGTTGAAAAGTGCTGCCCCGGCCATATACACACAGCTTACTCACTTATTTAATCTGACATAAGAGCTGGTAAAGTACCTCGTGAGTGGAAAGAAGCTAAAGTCTCCCCTATCTACAAAAGCGGGGATAGAACAGACAAAAATAACTACAACAAATGTACAGACCGATTTCTGTTATACCAATTGTTATGAAAATTCTGGAGCGTGCAGTACACGATCAACTGCAATCTTACCTGATAGAGCATGACTTACTTGCACCGCAACAGTCTGGTTTCCGTAGGGGCCACAGCACTCATACAGTACTCACGTATTTTTCTGATTATTTGTTGAAACAGACGGATCAAGGGAAGTTAACGGGAGTAGTGTTTTTGGATTTTCGCAAGGCCTTTGATTCCGTCAACCACAGCCTTCTCTTAGAAAAATTACATACGTATGGAGTGCAAGGTATTGAATTGGCCTGGTTTACTAACTACTTAGAGAATAGGAGACAGAAAACAGTGATTGGTAAAGTAGAATCCAGCTGGGGTGAACTTGACTCAGGTGTTCCCCAGGGTTCCATACTGGGACCCCTCCTTTTCTCTATTATGATAAATGACTTACCCAAGGTTACAACAAAATGTCAAATTATGCTGTATGCCGATGATGCTGTTCTCTTCTATAGCAGCTCAAATCCACAAGAAATAGAAGAGACTCTGAACTCAGCACTGCGATCAATACATGACTGGGTGACTGCAAATAAGCTGGCCCTGAACTTACAAAAAACCCAGTACATGATATTTGGTTCGCCACATAATTTGTCCAAAGTGTCTCACGGTATTTGCATCAGTGTAAATGAACATCAGCTTTCACAGGCTGACACTTTCAAATATCTTGGAGTCTGGTTAGACCCATCGCTCACATGGAAGAAACACATTCAAAATACCAGCAAAAAGATTGGCGCAAGAATTGCTCAACTGTGCCGCGTCAAAAAATACCTACCACGAAGTAGTTTGAAACTTCTTGCAAATTCACTCATTATGCCCCTCTTTGAATACTGCTGCAATGCCTGGTCAAATTGTACACAAAATACAAAGGATGTAATAATCAAACAGCACAAAAAGATGGCTAGAGTTATTACAGGAGCTGATGTTCGAACGCCGACTCAGTCAGTATTAGATGAATTGAGATGGGTACACATTGAAGAAAGGTGGAAGTTTCACAAATGCAAAATGGTATACCATGCTCTAAGTACTGAATCACCGTGCTATCTGTCAAACATGTTTGTCCAGTCTCAATCATTGCATAGTCACAGAACTAGAAGTGCTGTAAATTTGGGTCTAATCTTGCCAAAAACTCGTACACAGATGGGAAGACGCAGATTCTCCCATGAAGCAACAATAATCTGGAACCAACTCCCAAATCATGTTAAACAGGCATCCTCAAAACAAGCTTTTACAAATCTGTACTGGAGGAGATGGTGAGACTTTAGGGCTTTTTACACTTGTAAAATTTTGCTTAGCCCCGGACCAACGGTGGGGCTAAGGGGGGGCCTTAGCCCCACCGTTGGTACGGGACTATCCTTAGCCCACTTTCTGTTTACACTCGTTTTTGCCAAAGTGGGCTAGCCCCACCGATAGTACGGTACTATCTGGCCCTGCAAAATAGCAGGGGTTAGCACCGCAATTGCGGTGCCAAGCAAGTGAGTGTAAACAGAACGAAAAAATAATCCTGGGCTAAGCGACGGAGACGAAGTCCGACCCTCACTGACCAATCAGAAACGAGGTAATCAAGTGCTGCCGGTGCGTGCGTGTACGTGTACAGTACACAGCGTAATTATGAATATTCATGTGGTTTGGAAAGTCCGGGGCTAAGAAATACGAGTGTAAAAAGGTCAGTTTTCTCCTTAGCCCCGGACAAGAGATAGTACGGGACTAATTGGCGAGTGTAAAAAGCTGAAAAAATTGGTACGGGACTAACGATAGTCCTGGGTCAGAGAAAGTCCGGGGTTAAGAAACACAAGTGTAAAAAGCCCTATACTTGAGAATGAGCGAAATAGCTGGGTTACTAAGTTATCATGATATGAAGAATTTATGGATTATGCAATATATACATGTGCTGTAACCTAGACATTTTGATTTTTCTTAGATATGTCTCGGCATATCACTTTTCAGTGATCTGTAATGATAAAAATGATGTTATTTATTTATTTTCTACCATCCTCCGCAATGCTCAATTATTTGGCCATGTTGTAAGTGTACCGTAATTGTACATTATGTTATTTTTCTTGGTAACTGTCTACAATGTATTTCGTGATGTACGTTATTATATGTGTAGGGCCTCTGAGAATAACAGTGTTAAGCCACTGACAGAGCTACCCTACTGAAACAAAACAAAAATAAATAAATAAATAAATAAACATTCTTATTGAACAAACACATTTTGTGTAGCGACAAAGCTTTCTGGCATTTTCTCAAATAGGCCCTACTTCTAAAAGTGCTCAGATGAAGAGATTTCACAAAGAGAACACGAGTTAAAAATGGGCATCAGTTATTGTTCCGATTTCTCTCCCTGCCTGCAATAACTTATTCAATAAGTCTTTGGACTGGGAAAAGTACACAATATATTCATTTGGCGAATCAGCGAATGAATTATTACACGAATTGTCTTTGCGAAAAGGAAATTAACCTTGTATATCTCCAAAGATAAACTTTGAACAGCCCGTCACATGGTTAGGGAACAGCTGATTATTATCATTATTTGAATGAATTATCTATTGATGAAGCCAATAACCTTTGTAAATGTACACACGGAGAGTTGTCGTAAGTTCGCTATTTTGTGTTTTAGCTGTTATAAAATATCTCACATTATATATATATGGGTGAGAATTTTGAACGATGTACAATTGCCAATTTTCGCACCTTATGACATTCTTTCCTTTAGAACACGCCAGGATGATCTAGGAAACCAGATTTGTTCATGTCATCTCAAAGATTGGTAAATTTCCTTTCAGGAAATATATGGTTTGGTTGACTTTTGCCTGATATTTTTCATTTGACAAGGACTTAAAGCGTAAAAATACGGTAAAAACGCTATTTTCACAATAATTTTTGTTTTTCAAACTAATGATGTGCATTTTTAAGCGTACGTGGCATCTAATATCTGACCATGTTCTGGATCTGACATATTATGGGTATGAACCACAAAATTATAAGAACTTTATGAGCACGTATAAAATCACAGAGAACAATTGAAATATCAAAGTCCTAAACAGACGAACGTCCGTGGTGCTTTTATTTCTATCGCTGCTGCAAATTTTACACTGTTGTCCCAACTGTAATGTATACGAAAATTTGGTGTTCCACCTAATGATCATATCCTGCAAAAATTGTACGTCTGCTGGCTGTACATGGGACGTAATATTCTTTTATGCAAAATTATACTCAGTTTTCGTCACGGACGTGCTTCCGCTATTTTCTAATAAAGATCGTATCCCATTAAACGCTATTGGTGATGTTGTTCTGAGTCGTAATCAACTAAGATCTAGCCACACGATAATATGTTTGTTTTGAGTTTCTGTCCATCCTTTGTCAAATAGGTACCGAAATTATATTTTTAGACGAACCTCCGAGAAAAAAAGAACGTCCGTGATGATTAAAACATTTTCGAGTGGGACACCATCTTGCTTTGATGACGAAGGTGCATTTTACCTCTGGCTCTCTAGCCGAGGAGCTGTATGTTATTTTTGGAGCGGACTGAGGCTTGTCCGCAGTTTTTGGACCATGCAATTCACCGAAAACCAAGCAAATAATTAATATTTTCTCTGAAAATTCACCTCCTGATCCCCCTCTGAGCAATACATATGTTGTAAGGATGTCAAATTTCTTATAATTTGCATTGACAATACCTTTTCAAGTTTTTGAAAGAGTTAGGAAGGCTAGGTACTCTCTGCCGATTTGTTATCCGTCCGGGAACATGACCCTATCAGTAGAACGAACGTCCGTGACAATTCCAGCGAACGTCCGTGACGTATGCAATCCCTTCGATAGGGATAACTTGTCCCGAAAGTGTCCTGTATTCTTTAAAACTTTTAGCTCCAATAGCCACAAATAAAGTTTTACAAAGTAAACAATGAGTTTAGGGCAGTAGTTTCAGAATTTTTAAGGCGTTATGTGGTCATGATGAAGAAACAGTTGAAAATTTACTCACAATTTTACGCTTGTTTTCCCTCTAATTATACAAAAAACAGCTAAACACTGAAAACAAAGTTATAGGAAAATGGAATTTTGCGTAATCTGTAATTTCTGTGCATTTAAATTTCTTTCTAATGAGGATCTGGAGACAATTTGTACTGTTACAGGTTCTGAAAGTTTCGCTCACGGACGTTCTGTCCGAGAAAGAAAAGTGCTGATAATTACAAATATATCACTGCACATAAAGTTAATGTTAGTTGAAAATATTACCAAATCACCGAGCCGCTCATACCCAAAAGAGAATAATGTTCAGCTCTCAATTTACTTGTAATAACAAAAGCAAAACGTTTTGGTCACGGATGTTCGTTGGTAGAATAAGTCAATGGATTACATAGTAGGAGAAAGAGGATCAGTACCACTTTTTAGTGACAGGTGCGCCAAGTGTTTATCTTTTGAGTATGGTAGCTGCCGTCTGAAACAGAACACATCCAGTTTTTGCCTCCATAACGGACGTTCGCTGTAATTGTCATGATATTAAATGCCTTAATTCATTCTTATTTTTCTCTTCATGACGATTTTTCTCTCATTCCCTCAATAGCCTGGACATGCTGCGACCAAACAGAAAACAGAAACAAAACAAAACAAACCAAAACAAATCCAAAAAGTGCTACGTAATCACATGCAGGATAATGACGGAGTAATGGGCATGTGTTGAATAAAAAATGGAAAAGTTTCAAAAGGACGTGGAAGCAGTTGAATGAAAATGACTGAGAAACAGAGAAGGGATCGAGTTCTAACACACAGAGAAAAGAATTGCCAGTGCACTCCCATTGTACCAAATTCCTCTGGAGAAGTTTTTGTTTGTTTGTTTGTTTGTTTTTTTATTCATCGAAATGCCGTCACAAGCGAACAAAAATAATGCAGTATACAATTATTGTCTGATGAAAACAAACAAATCCTCCGCTTATCATCACATTGTGTTGTTTTATACTCATCAATGAAAAGCAATGTTCATTTGTGATTCTTTCCAAGATTTTTTCTTGTCATTTTACATTTAAGAGACAGAGAGATCGTCAATTTGTTTGTGCTTTTGTGCTTACTTTGAAAACACATGTTAAAAAAGTAATGATTAAGAATAGGTTTAAGGTTGCACTTTGATACGTTCGCTCTTCCTAAGATTCGTTACTCCGATGTCCAAAGGTTTGTTATTCCGAAAATGATAAAAAAAATTGTAGTTAATTAAGGAGGTTTGTTATTAAAAATTTTCTTAATCCGAAAGTTTGTTGGTCCGAAAAATAAATATTAAGGATCATTATTTTAGGTCCGTTCTTCTAAAAGTGGAAAGGGCCTGATATTCGTTTAGGTGAAAACGGTTATTATGAGGTTTTGAAATTTGGAGGATTTTAGTTGTTAACTTGTTTCTCCACATTTGGATAAGCGAACATGATTTTTCATGTTCCAATTAATAAACCTTTCGATTGACCTTCGGAGATTCCTATCATTTACCGAATAAAAAAGCTTCATAATTATACGAACTCTATCAATTTTCGTATTGACAAACTGTATGAATAACGAGCCTCCGAAATGACGCGCTACAAAATGTTTGTTATAACAAACCATATTGTATAATATCGAAGTCACAAGCATCCATCCAAGTAATATGGACTTATGGTGTCTCGTTATGACGAAACTTCGCAGTATCGAACCTATTATCATTTCTGACTAATATAATAATACAAATTCTCCTCGGTAACTGTGTGTAACACAAGGAGCAAACATAGAGTGATTTCTTCCCAACGTATTCGTTTGCCCTCCCCAGCTAAACTTCGTATTTCTATAACGGAGCACATTTCTGTTGTCTTTCTATGTTAATTCTTTCTCATAATTTTAGCTGTGACCATGTTCGTCATAAGCAAATTTTGCATTGTAGACTTTAGATAACAAATTTAGGACCTGAATCTTTACTTCATGATAACGAAATTTTGATATATATTCGTTCTCAAGGATGGACTACATCACTGACATTACACGTACGTTTATACGTTCATTTACGAGAGATGGAAAAATTGTTTTCTTTGATTCCTCAGTATGAGAAGATAAACAACCTTATATACATGTAATTGAGAATTGGTAATATCTGTTCAGGATTTTGCAGAGGAGTTTGTTCTCGACATGAAATTGCTGTTTGTTGTGAGTAGAATGCGTTTCCAACTCAAGAGAGCTGCATCTTGTTTGTTCCGAACGTCCGTGAGCTACATGCGAACCTCCGTGATGAAAACTATGCTATGTTCGTTGGGTTATAGAGACTGCCTAGATCAGATACATCTTAAAAGGGTATGTTATTATTTGGGAGTGAGGATTAAAGTATGGGATAGTGAAATAAGAGGTCAAAATATTGAGTTTCTGTAAAATGCGCGTAAAGTGGAGAAAGTGTTTAGCGGAAGAGCAATATTTCAACAGAAACGACGAATTTAGTTAAATCATCAGTTGTCTACCATTACGTACAGGTTAAGAGTACAAGCTTAATATTCTGCAAGCACGTACACATGTCCCTTAAGATATTTTGTTAGGATTTTGAACTGAATCAGATCTTTGCAAACTATGTTAAATGGTATTCAAGTATATGTGTTGTACTATTCCTCACGGACGTTCGCTGCTCTGGACATGGTAAACTTCAGCGGTGAATAAAAACTTGTTCCTCTGGGAAAATCCTAGTATAATTGGGTTCATATTAAAGCTTGAGTTATACTCTTTCAGGTAAGATGAATAATTTGGAGAATTTCCTACTTTTTTAAATTTTGCCTTGTTTTGGCTCAATTGTACATCATTCAAAATTCTGACCCATATATATTTATAAAGTACGATATATACATATACTGAGTATATATATATATATATATATATATATATATATATATATACATATCGTACTTTGTGTCTACACTTTTCAAACGCCATTGTGCGTCATGCCAATCACCACTTCATGAAATGTGGTGCGTGTATATCGCCGATCAGAGTCTTGCTCAGCTCATCAGTATTGCGCAATTCTAAAGCCCTCGCCTCCGCACGCTCTATGCCTTTTGTCTTCAATGGGGTCAAGAGCAATAGTCAAGGCGCTAATTCCTGTACGGGCCTTAATTAAGGAGTTCGCTCAACCCACCCCGCAGAAAAGGTTTGACCACACAGAGTGGTAGATGGGACCTCCAGGAACACCCCCAGGTAGTATGTGAGTCGAAATTGTGGTATCAATAAAATTTTACAGGCCATTTTAGTTGCGACAAGACCTTATTGTTCAAAAAAGAGTCTGCGCACGCCAAGACTACTATACGCACCACTAGCACTGCTACAGGCGCCAGTGCCAGTGGTGCGTGTAGTAGTCTTAGCGCACGCAGACTTTTTCCTCGGCAAACAAGGGTTTTTGCCAGCAAACTCACTAGCTGAGGTCAGTGTAGTTTAGTTTCTAGCCGTTTTTATTTCGTGTATATTTTTTCCGAGTTGCAGCAAGCCGAGTGAGGTTGCATACCCAGTGATTGTGACCCCAAACCGTTCGGGCGTCGCAATCACTTGGTATGCGCCTTCGCTCGGCTTAGCACAATAAAGTGGGCTTCTACACATGCGCAAGCTGCAACTCGGAGAGATGAAAACGAAATAAAAACGACTAGAAACTAGACTGGGGTCGGTTACGGCTGGCACTGAAAATTACAACATAATCACAGTCTTTTGCAGTTATTTCATGAATAATTCCTCAAAACACCGTAAAACCATATATATATATGTTGCTAGAGATGTCAGCAAAACAATGGGATACATTGTAAGTTAAAATATTGTGCATGGTTACCATGGTAACCACATGTATACAGGTGATTGATAATCCAAAAAATGCCTCCAACTGCTGCAAACTTTGGTATTTTTTGTTCAGTTTTTCTTTGTAGATAGGTGAATTAAAAACAAAAATTTCTATTGATTATTGTTCAAAAAAGTTTTTTTCCTGTTGCCATGGCAACCAGTAATATCCAATCAGGATTCAGCTGTCAATACTTAAGAACTAATGCCCATATTTTCAAAAAGCTCAATAAGCATGTCATTCTGCATAATTGTACCATTTACCGTACTTTTAACACATATTTGACTTCAAATTACAGGCAAATGTTGTTTCCACCAATGTATGGACACAAAATTCCCTTCAAAATCTATGTTAATACAGAGAGCAAAGCCGACGATATTCTGATATTAGCTTTTTAGAGTATATATTTACAGAGAAATGGTTATTCGAAACAACCTTGGCAAAGAGCAGAAGAAAGCAATTGATTGTTCTTGTTCTTAAAGGAAATTCATTCAAGAATGCAGATAAATTCCTTTCTAAAGAAGGAATATACACGTACACTGCATTATCCATCAATGGAATTAAAAGCGTACTTTTTCGTTGGTAAGCTAGGGTTAAAAATAAAAAAATAAAATGAAAAGTCATGACATGTAAATTTGTATTAAAACGTGCAGTAATGAATTAATGCTATTAAGGAGAGAATGAGGGAAAATCTTAGGGGTCCTATCCGTTTTATCCAGGTTAACTTTGTAGTGTTGAGGTGGGTAGTTTAACCCTATAAAGCCCAAGGGGGGGGGGGGCACATTGTGCCCCCTACCATATCTTCATTTGCCGCTCCTAAACCCTTTACCCGATTTCAACCAAATTTGGTGGCTTTTCCTAAAATCTTATTACAAACATTTTGATATATAATTTAGGTATGTCCGATATTCCTGTTTGCTATGGCAACCGTAAACTGACAACCATGTTAGTCAGATTTTGTATGATTTTCTGTTTCAATTTCAGTTAACAATATAATTATGGATGAAATTGGGGTTTTCTTGGCTATAGTTTGCTAAAGGAAAGAAATGTGAAGTAATTATGGTTGAGAATTACCCTGAAATGGTCTTCTTTTTATTTCCTTTATTTTCTATATAACATAGGCATCAAACAATAGATATAATAGAAATAATCGAAAATACAGCATTTTTCAAAGATTACCTTTTTATTTTGTGTTATCTTCACACAAGCTTTGCCTGGAATATCATTTGTTTATCATAATATCAATCTGTAAACTTAAAATTTCAGTATTTTGGAAATATGAAATGTGATACAAATATATGCACCCATTCCAAGCAATACGTAATAGGTTTCATATATTTCTTTATATTGTAATGAATTACGCCCCCACATGTTGACCTTGAGAAATTTCAACCATAACAAATAGTGAACGTTGACTTGCTCTTCCTTTGTAGTAAATATGAAAATGATTAATATAAAATAACAACATGTTTACTGGGGATAAAGAAATAGAAAGAAAAAACATGATTTTAGCATATTTTCTATGTATTTTTTATATTTTGGGAAATAGTGCCCTCAGTGGGTAACCTTGAGAAATGTTGGGTCATGTAGAGCATGAGTTGCTCTACCCATGTGCCAAATATGACGGTCATACATCATATAATAAAGAAGTTATGTAGGGGGGCACAATGTGCCGCCCCCCCCCCCCCCCCCCCTTGGGCCTGAAAGGGGTCAAAATAGCTTGGGCTTTACAGGGTTAAGACCCGACCTACAATGGGTGATCATGAGCACGTAAGGCAAAATAAACAAACGTGTCTGGATTCCAGATATTTTTTTTCACTTTATCCTACTTTGTTGTGGCAAACTTATAAATGACTGTGGAAAATAGAAAGTTATCTGAGCCCGAAATGTCCTTAAAATACCCTGATCCACAAATAAAATTGTTGAACAAAAAAGTTACAAAACTTGTACTGTAATGTATAACAAAGTACTGAAAGTCAGTCACACTGTGAGCTCTAGTAACAGGCATAACAAGAAATTCATATCTAACAAAGAACTAACGATTCGAACTTGGTTATGAAATATCACCATAAGTTGTCCAAATAATGATACCCTATATCGACAGAATGAATCAAATTTCGTGCACTTACAGTCCACGAAAAGCACAAAAAATGTATCTACACTTTAGATATAGCCTATAAACAGAATGATTCAAATTTCGTGCACTTACAGTCCACGAAAAGCACGAAAAAGTATTTACACTCGAGATATTTTTTTTTTCACTTTTATCGCACGCTGGTGTGGTATTAACATAAATGCTGATGGTAGATTTGAGACAGAAAGTTGTCTGATTGTCTGAATTGTCTGACCCTGAGACGTCCTTAAAATACCCTGATTCACAAATACCTCGATCCACAAATAAACTTGTTGAAAATAAAGCTAAAATACTTGTATATATATATATATATATATATATATATATATATAACGAAGTACTGAAAGTCAATCCATCACACTGTGAGCTCTAGTAACAGGCTTAACAAGAAATGAAAAATTGAATTCATATTTAACAAAGAATTGGTAATTCGAACTTGATTATGAAATATCACCACAAGTTGTCCAAATATATATAGCTTACCAACGAAAAGTACGCTTTTAATTCCATTGATGGATAATGCAGTGTACGTGTATATTCCTTCTTTAGAAAGGAATTTATCTGCATTCTTGAATGAATTTCCTTTAAGAACAAGAACAATCAATTGCTTTCTTCTGCTCTTTTCCAAGGTTGTTTCGAATAACCATTTCTCTGTAAATATATACTCTAAAAAGCTAATATCAGAATATCGTCGGCTTTGCTCTCTGTATTAACATAGATTTTGAAGGGAATTTTGTGTCCATACATTGGTGGAAACAACATTTGCCTGTAATTTGAAGTCAAATATTTGTTAAAAGTACGGTAAATGGTACAATTATGCAGAATGACATGCTTATTGAGCTTTTTGAAAATATGGGCATTAGTTCTTAAGTATTGACAGCTGAATCCTGATTGGATATTACTGGTTGCCATGGCAACAGGAAAAAAACTTTTTTGAACAATAATCAATAGAAATTTTTGTTTTTAATTCACCTATCTACAAAAAAAAAACTGAACAAAAAATACCAAAGTTTGCAGCAGTTGGAGGCATTTTTTTGGATTATCAATCACCTGTATACATGTGGTTACCATGGTAACCATGCACAATATTTTAACTTACAATGTATCCCATTGTTTTGCTGACATCTCTAGCAACATATATATATATATATGGTTTTACGGTGTTTTGAGGAATTATTCATGAAATAACTGCAAAAAACTGTGATTATGTTGTAATTTTCAGTGCCAGCCGTAACCGACCCCAGTCTAGTTTCTAGTCGTTTTTATTTCGTTTTCATCTCTCCGAGTTGCAGCTTGCGCATGTGGAGAAGCCCACTTTATTGTGCTAAGCCGAGCGAAGGCGCATACCAAGTGATTGCGACGCCCGAACGGTTTGGGGTCACAATCACTGGGTATGCAACCTCACTCGGCTCGCTGCAACTCGGAAAAAATATACACGAAATAAAAACGGCTAGAAACTAAACTACACTTGATTTGATTTGATTTGATTTTATTGGTTCCTGCATTATATCATTGCTCATGCAGATACATGCACATATATATCATATACATTGATGGTACCATACATATAAATGGATATACATAAACATTAGTTGCTAACAAAGTAAGTTTCTTCATTACCTATACAGCAATACAGTTTCTTCATTGCTTTTACAATGTACAAAAGAACATATCAGCGATGCAATGAATAACGCAGAAGGGCTACAGCTTAAGCAATGCTTGATTTGCATGCAGCCCTCGTACATAATACATAATATATAGGAAAATAGGGGAGGGATGACTTGCATAGAGATAGGATAGGAGAAAGGAGAGGGGAGAGGTCTGTCTGCTTTCGCAAATACACAAAATTAGATCACCTGGATTTTACTGAATAGTAAAGTATTTTCTTACCGAGGTACAGGTGAACAGTTACAGGTCATGGTCGGTTACATAACATTACGCAAGAAATTCAGAACGGCGATAATTCCACGAGGGAATTTCATATACAATACAATTGCAATGACATTATAAGATCACTGATATCCAGAAAGCAGCATTGTTTTTACAGCTTTCTTGAAAGAATACATAGACTTTAAAGTTCGAATTTCTGAAGAAAGAGAGTTCCAAATATCAGGTCCAGTGTGTCTGATAGATTTCAGAGCCATAACCGTTTTTGGATTTTGTAGATGAAATTTATCAGATTGCCTTGTGGGATAAGAATGTATATCCTTGTTTAAATGAAATAATGAGAAAAAAGAAGATGGCAACTGACCGTTATACAAACGAAACATAAAAAGTGAATTTTGCAAATAGTTAATATCATTTACCTTTAGTGTTTTTAATTCTACAAACAAAGGATCTGAATGGTCCCGATGACCTGAATTGGTACATATACGTGTAGCTTTCTTTTGTAGAAGCAATATACTGTCAATGTGACTTTTTGCAGTTGCCCAAACAATGTTACAATATGAGATGTTCGATAATATCAATGAATTATAAAGCATAAATAAAATATTCTTTGGGACATAATACTTAAGCTTACAGAGTATACCAACGTTACGAGATACTTTATCTGAGATGTATTGCACATGAGCATTCCATTTCATATTTTCACTGATATATATTCCAAGGAATTTGACACTTTCTTTTTGTTCCAATAATATACCATCCACCATGATATTCAAATGGTGCATTTCATTGTTGTGCTTCTTATTATGAAAATAAATAAAATTTGTCTTTTTTAAGTTGAGTGACAATTTATTGCTCTTAAACCATGTAGATAATTTCGGCAATTCAGTATTAAGAGTTCTTAAAAGCGACTGAAAATCAGTATTGGAACAAAATACATTGGTGTCATCGGCGAACAGAATATATTGCAGTAACTTAGTAGAATTTGTAATATCATACACTGACCTCAGCTAGTGAGTTTGCTGGCAAAAACCCTTGTTTGCCGAGGAAAAAGTCTGCGTGCGCTAAGACTACTACACGTACCACTGGCACTGGCGCCTGTAGTAGTGCTAGTGGTGCGTGTAGTAGTCTTGGCGTGCGCAGGCTCTTTTTTGAACAATAAGGTCTTGTCGCAACTAAAATGGCCTGTAAAATTTTATTGATACCACAATTTCGAATCACATACTACCTAGGGGTGTTCCAGAGAGTCCAACCGACCACCCTATGCAGTCAAACCTTTTCTGCGGGGTGGGTTGAACGAAGTCATTTTTTCTGGGTCCCTGCGCCTGGACTACAATGCTCATTAGCATCTTATGCTCTACAACGGAAGCGGAGTCTCGATCGGGCCAGCCTTTTGTCAAGGCCCTCTTGCTGTATGGTGAAGAAAGCCCAAATGCAGCTGAGTGGGGTTGCGCGCTGGCGCGGTCGGCTGAGCTCGCTTCGCTTGCCCATTACAGCGAGAGGGCCTTGACAAAAGGCTACGATCGGGCAAGAACAATAGGTGCAAAGCGCACCGTAAAGTCGATGGTTGGAAAAAAAAATTGTAACGGAAAGAAAATGTCTCAAAGCAACCGCGATTTGGGACACTTTTACTAATTTTTTCACACTGAAATTTTCTGAACAGATAAATAAAACACAAGGAATCATTATCCGTCATAAAATAACTTCCCTATTTGACCCGAGTAGTGCATCCCCTTCATCTCTGGCTCATTACAGGAAAACTCCACGTGCGACATAGTACTCATTTTGAGAGAGCGCCACACCGAATAGACGTCACCTAGTAGGTTGCAGCGTGAAAAGCTTAAACTTCTTTAGACGAGCATGGGATCATTTTCTTTCTTTCTTTCTTTCTTTCTTTCTTTCTTTCTTTCTTTCTTTCTTTCTTTCTTTCTTTCTTTCTCTACATATGTAAAATGAAGAGAATATGTGCGGAATCAAACACAAAATCCTTACGTTTTGTTTTCCCGTTACCCGACTATTGCAATAATGTCGAAAGATAACTTTACAACGAGAAATGACAGTGTTTGAGACGGAAAAAACAACAACAAAAAACGGGAAATAAAGATTATTTTGTTGGATTTTTTTTCATCACTGGGTAATACTGTTCCGTAGAATCTTTGGTTAGAGTGATTTAGCATTGCGTGCTGGCCAACGCGGCTCTAGCTGAAAGTCGGGGGATCGCGGTGATCGAACAGCAATTACTCGTTTACCTTCCTGTATATCAAAACATCCTTTGAACTACTGCGTATTGAAAGTAACTTGTAAAGGATGGAGAAAAAGACAGTTTGTTTTGAACAAAACAAGCACAAGTGTGATGATGGCACAATACCAATATACACACTGTGTCGAATAAAGAGAAACAGGCGCTAGTGTAGGGCCTATTTTCATACCCATGGGGACTTATCAAATTAAACAATGTACCAACTTGCACCAAAATGACGAGAACGCTAAATATAGAATTTCCGATCACCTTCGTAAATTTGAACCGAACCCGTTATCGCGAATTACGGCAAATTGCATGGCATCGGTCAAAACAACTCGTGACTAGCTGTTCGATCTGAAATTGAAATTAGCCTCCTACACTCTTAAAAAGAAAAGGGTAAATCAACATTTAAAGGGGCTGAGGAGTGACAGCGTTTTTAAGGTAATGTTGCATTCACCCTATCTATCCAGCTGAATCCAACGTTAGATGTGCTAGATACAGCTATAGAAAAAGGGTGAATACAACATTTTGAAAACGCTGTCGCTCCTCGCCCCTTTTAAAACACCGTTTTACCCTTTTCTTTTTAAGAGTGTAATGCTACGTATTTTGGTTGAGCAACCGCCTCGACAGACCAACGGACATTATGCGCAATATGTAATCATACAGCCAACTTCACTTTCAGATTGTGTACGTGGCGGACGTCGCAAAGCGAATAACTTTGGAGCTGTATTTGTTTATTTATTTATCTATCTTTTTATGGCATTCAGTTACATATAAATTATATACCTTCCATTCAATTCTAGATTGGAACTACTTTCTCGATGTTTTCCTCTCTATCTGTCTTTCGGTATATGCAATGCTGAATTTCGTGTAGGATATTTTCTGCTATTACTTTTCGAACAAGAATCCGCCTTAGGGCTGGGTTCCACTGCCGATCAAATCTGCTTGTTATGATCTACAGTCCGACAGAGTGTTAAAAAATATCGTGTATAGGAGGAAGCCAAAACCAATGTCGATCAAGGTAGCGGTAGATCGATCACATCCAGATCGATTCCGATCGCGTCCTTGTCGAGAGAGATTTGATTGGCAGTGGGAATCCATCGTTTCCATACTTGACTTCATGTATAGTTGCTATTACAGGGCCTACAGTTCGGGACATAGAGTCAAACTTTCGTTTTATAGGCCTATACTGATGGTGTTACGCGTGCATTGATACATAATAAAAGCATTTCCTTCCTTTGTACGTTAGCGTGGGGACGATTAGTGAAGTTCACCACGATAATAATGAAAGGATTTGACCGTCAAAAGAAAGATGACCCTTTCCCAGGAACAATGAAAGCAGTGTCCAGCTGTCTTGAAAGACACCATCCTGGCGGAACAATACAAGAAGAATCGAATAAGACACGCTGATTCAACAACACACACAACGAGACATGTTTTATACACAGCTCGCAGAGGGTGCGCTCGCTTGTGAGTTGGGGTATCCCTCTTGCCAACTAGCTAAGAAATCATGTAAGCCATTTAGTGTAAAATTTGTATGAATTTTACATACTAATTTTGGTGCAAACACCACACATCACGGACAGCTTCTTAGTGTAACTGATTAGGCCTATGATAACACAAGCAGTTGTATGGGCATAGTATTCGCGCTGTTACGTCACTGATAGGCAATCACGGGACGGATATCCCTGATTTGGTCTATCAACAAACATCAATTAGAAAAGCTATCTTTTTCGATTCTCTGATTAGATAGAATGATGTGGAATTGGGTTCTTTAGTGTGATCACTGATCACTGTAAAGGTAAGATTATATGCCTAACTAAGACTTGACTCATTTCAAAAGAGCGCGTACCCTATTATGTGATCCCCAAAATTCATAAAGAAAGGGGGAATGGAGTAGGGGATATAATAGGCTTTACCAAACATGCCAAATGGAGTAGCATCGCGCTGTCGACGATGCTTTTAACACATGTCCGAATCATTAATTTTCCTTCAAAATATATGCAGCTGAGAGTGATCAATTTCACTAACATAAAAGTCTCAATCTCATTTCGTTCTGTCCCTTTTTTTCATTAATAGAAACCATAATGATGAACGAGGATTCAAATCCTTAGGTTGTGGCATTTCTATTGCGTTTGACCGTTAAATTGCGGTATTGTGAAGGTTTCCAATTGACAGGACACATAATTCGCTGTAATTTAGATCAGCTGTAGAACGCCGGCATCCAATATTGATCATTTAAGAAATATTTGTGAAAGATCGTGAAGATATCTTACGATACTCAAATTTACATAATCATACTACCAAATACCCAACGTCGAAGAGCTCTGCAAACTTCATAGTTGTGTTGATGATATTAAGCGATGGTCTCGCGATAATCATTTGAAATTGAATTCTGTTAAATCAGAATTGTCAGGCGGGCTAGTTTTCTCACAAAAATTTATCTCCCAGTCCGTCAGAGATCTAGGAGTTATGGTAGATAAGCATCTGAACTTTAAAAAAAACGAACAAATAAAATAACACACACATTAGGAACTCATGTCGTTCTGCTGCTTCAGGGGTATTTGTAAAAATAAATCATTAATATCCGTAAGTTATCGGAGCAGTCTTCCACCGAACGTCTAATTCACGCATTTGTTACTTCTCATCTGGACTACTGCAATTCCCTTCTTGTTGGTCTCCCTGCTTCGAGTATTGCACCAAATTCAAAATTCAAAATACAGCTGCAAGGCTTGTAACCCTGACAAAAACATCTGACCAAATTACTCCAGTTATCCAATCCCTCCACTGGCTCCCCATACATCAACGTATCACCTTTAAAATCATCCTTATTGTTTACAAGATAAATATTATGGACTAATCCTACCTCCCTTCCGCTCCTCCACTTCAGCCTGTTCTCTCTCTTCTCTCCAATTATCACGTGGTCCCGCACATACCCGCTATGGTGATATACGCCTGGACCTTTTCTGTATTTCCCCACCCCTTTGGAATAAACTCCCTCTCTATATTCGTATAGCTGAAAGTGTTGATATGTTCAAATCATTGTTGAAAACTTGTCTGCTTACTCAATCCTAATTTTGTTGTTGTTGTTGCTGTTATGTACATAATGCTGTATCTTAATTATACCTCAATATTTTTAATGTATCGGGCATCCTTTCTCTTTATAAGATTATTGGTGCTGTTCGTTATTCCTAGGTTCGCTATTCCGAAGGGTCATTAATCTGAAACACACAAATAATTTCCTATACCGAGGTTCGTTAATCCGAAAATGAAAAAGGGTTCGTTAATCCGAACATTGTGGCGTTATTCCGACGGTTCGTTATTCCGGAGATTCGTTAATTCGAAAATGAAATTCGGAATAACGAAGCTTCGGAAAAACGAATCTTCGGACTAAAGAGTCTTGTGAATAACGAACCTTCGGAATAACGAGCTGTTACCAAGATTATTGGGCATTGGCAGGTTACTGTGCGATGCGTTGTAATGTGCTGGATTGTAAGCAAGAGTAAATTATGTTAATTTTTCTTAATTGAACAACTTCATGTACATTAAAGTGTAGAGAGTTATATATGCCTACGCATGATCATCTTGATCTCAGGGGCCTCAAAATATAATTTAGAAGACATCCCAGTGCAGCTGTAACAAATCTGTTAATCCAAAAATTACACGTAAGGTTCGTCATTCAAAAAGGCGAATTATCTATTTATGCCGAAAAATAAACGTATGGCTCATCCTGCATGATTTAGAAAATGAAATAAAGTCTCATCCACAGTTACAAAATAAGGAGATGTAGGTGAAAATAAAACAAAATGACCGGATTTCACAGCACACTCACCCGAAAGAGGAATACGTATCACACACGAAACCGCTTTCATCAATATTGGAGCATTGTACTATACATGGTGAATGTATGCTTTGCGTGAATCCAGTTTCCGAACACAAAAGCTATACTCTTGATAGCTTAGTCAGGGGAGCACAATTGACTGAAAAAAAAAATCATATCAATGAGATACTTCAACAGACTAAATAGAGAAATCACAGGCCTGCTTCTTAAAGAGTAAGTATTGATATTATACGCTCGATTTATTTAGTGCACCACTGTGAATCGAGCGTAAAAATACAGTTTTGGTTATTGCTGAAAGCAAAACAGAAGAACACTTCGAATCGCAGCGTTTATGATTATCATTATGCTTTACTTTAATGTAGCTTGTAGATACATGCATAGTACTTCCCGTGTCAGAGGCACTCGGACAGAGGTCATGAACTTCATGTCCAGTTTTATCATTTTTAGTATGTCAGTGTAGTTCATTCTTTTAATGCTAGATTTCATCAGCCCCCCCCCCCCCCCCCCCCATGCTGAGTCTGATATATCAATACCCGCATTCACATGTGCAAAATAGCGCGTTACTGAACATGCTCCAATACTCGAGGTTTTTTTTTTCTAACTTCTCAGACAAAAGAGCGTACACGCGAGGATTGTACACTTTTTGGTTCAGACGCTCCAGCCACCCTCGGAAACTTGAGGTTTTTTTTTTTTTTTGCAACCGTTCACACGTACAGAAAATAATCCGCTAATTGCCAATCGATGAAACTATTGTTCTTGTGCCTCACAGTGGTGTGGAGAGCACACTGTTGTTAATGATGGGAATAAAAGAACTCAATCAAGTTTCTAAACCCGACCGTTCAAGTACTGCCGGGGCAAATACCGCGCTCATTCAGAAATATCAGCAAGATTTCTGAGGTTATGCATCGCGCTACTGCACATGGTTCGCACTAATTTTCTGTTGTGTGTGTGTGTGTGTGTGTGTGTCCACATGTGCAAAAGACTGGAGTTTGCTAAAGGGTAACAATATTGAGTTCTGTAACATGCTAATTTGTGTACGTGTGAACCCCCTATTACAGGTATGTTGTAAGACTTTTGTTGGACTTTCCTACAAAAGAAGGTTTGATTCTAGCCTGCTCGCTTGCTGTGTTCTATCATTTATTTTGCAGTAACGTGTCTGTTTGTATTGCTGGTATGCCATACGGAATATTGTACCAGGAATCCACCTTCCTGGGGACCGTTTCATGAAACTTTTTGTCAGTGATTTACACTGACAACTGTTAAAAGCTACTGAAATCCTTGCGTCTGATTGGCTGATAGCAAATTTGTCGGTGAAAACCTCCGACGAACTCGTTGATGAACCCCCCCCCCCCCCCCCCCCCCCCCCTGGTTGATCTATACTTTGCCGATTCGTTTGCTTTGTATACTAACCGGGGGGCCAAAAGCTAAAAAACAGAGGTCGAGTTGCACTCTCTCTACAAACTAAGTAGACCATGCTTATTTTCAAGTTTTTATTGTAACAAACAACATTCCACTGGTCTACCTCAAAAAATTTGTTGCGAAAGCCTCCAAAATCCAAGATGGCGTCCAAGATGGCCGCCATATTTACTGAATTTGTTATTTGAAAGATAGAATTTGATTGAAAGATCAGATTTCAACAAATGTGATGTCATATGAAAGAGAATAAAATTGTCTACAAGTTGATCCATTTTGTGGGTTATTGTGATAAGTGGATTGAGATTTTAAGGAAAAAACACTCATTTTTGATATTTTTCTGAAAAAAGGAAAATCATGAAAATGCTTGATTCCGCATAAATCAGAGAAAGACTGAAAGATTATCTTGAAACGTTTCAAGAATTTTGTTTGACATATAATTAATATTTGGAGAAAATTAGGGGTCAGTACCGTTTTTGGTTCAGGAGTTATAATGTCTCAAACTTGAAAACTCACTATGTAAAAATGGCCACTTTAGTTGTGACAATACCTTGTTGGTCGTAAAAAGAGCCTGCGCGCGCCAAGACTACTACACGCACCACTGACACTGGCGCTTGTAGCAGTGCCAGTGGTGCGTGTAGTAGTCTTGGCAAACGCAGACATTTTCTTTGACAAACAAGGGTTTGTGCCTGCAAACTAACTGTTCATACCAAGTGGTAGCTCAGGTGACGCTGGTTGCTATTATTTCAAAGTAGATTGTTCTGAAGCAGATGAGATGAAGCAAAAATATCTTTCAAATAGAGGTAGAAGCTTGAAACAACCTTGCTATAGAAAGTTTAAAACAAAATCTGGATCAATCACTCAAAAAATTCAAGATTGCAGGCCATCAAAGCTGACATTGTGCATAAAATTGCGCCAAGTAAATGTATTATTTCGTTTTTGATACAATTTTGTCTGTTGTGCTATCTTAAACCGTCTTAGATTTTTATGGACACATTTTTAGAACCAGTGATATTCTACTCTCCGAAAAAGAAAAAAACAACCAAATCGAGTGGAAGTTTTTGCTTTTGATGTGAGGAGTGAATAACAAGAAAACGGTGAATTTAGAGTGAAATTGGAGTGACTTTTTTTAGACTCATTTTAGAGTGACCTTAATAGGCAGGGCTCCACACTAACTTTTATTTTTGGTGGCCCAAAGGCAAATATCCGATCTTTTTTGGTGGCCCGATCACGCCACCTATGTTCTTCATTTCTGACATTTTGGTGGCCCGACGTGCGTTTTTGGTGGCCCCGGGCCACGGACCACCGTTAGTGTCAAGCCCTGCCTTAGGGATCACTTGTCACTCTTCGAGTGATCCCCGAGGTTACTCTAAAATGAATGAAAATGAACATTTTCACTCTCGAGTGATCCTGATATCTAATATGGGAAAGCTTATGCCATCTACCAATGGCATAAGCTCAGATCAATTGTGACACTATAACCCACATGAAATCAGCCTAAAAACAATGTAAGAAAAATAGCATGCTTATTTGTAAATGTGAATATACAGCACGAATAATCAATTTGGACAATTTTATTCGAACAATATACTGAAAAGTAATTTCGCACAACACATTTCGCACAACAAAGTTGAGAAATTGCCGCCATGTCGGATTTTTTTTTTTTTTTTTGTGGGGGGGGGGGGGGGTCGGATCAGAAGGGCTTTCAAGGACATCTACGGATCAGACATTATTACAGATATACCATCATCATTCAGGCGTTTCTACAACAGCAGAGTAACATACAAGTAAAAAAGCATATCTTTGATACAGAAGCATTTCTTTTTTATCAAAGATTGGGCCTTACCCTAACACTGGAATGAGCTCCACCCCCCCCCAAAAAAAAGACCCTCAATATGGTTTACACTAGCACAATATCGTTCGGATGTATAGGAACATGTGATAGACAGCAATATAAGAAGATTAACAAAAATATATCAAATTATAAGTTATAAGTTGAGATTTAACTTTGACGCAACACACTAAAGGTATTCTACCATTGGGAGAGATATCACATTCGATTTATATGTGCAGGTTAGTTGTATTACAAAACATTCTACCATGTAAAAAAATTATAATAAAGCCTAAAACATACAGAGATATCACCATTGCTTTTCAAGAAACCATAGCCATAACTGTTGACAATTTAGTATATTAAAAAAAACAACATTCTTATCAGATCTATTTAGTATATCTAACAATATTTAGCATTAATTATACTGATTTCAGTTTGCACATTAGTTGCTCTATCCCTAACTCACAGTTTAGAACTAGTTTGAGGAATTAAGTAAAGCTGGGTTTTTGTTTTACGTGCACTAATGGTAAATAATGCCTTGAACGACAACCTCGATTAATTACCGCCATCTTGAATTTTGTGTGGATACTATTTTTATCGCTAAATATTACACATTGGCAAAATTTGTGCCAAATTCCAAGCTCCTATCTCTTTTTGGAAAATACTTTCTGTACAATTTTATCTGCCACAGAACAATCCACTATGATGAAATGCTACAGTAATAGCGATCAGCGTCACCTACCACTTGGCATGAAAAGTTAGTTTGCAGGTACTTGCAAGTCACTAGACCGTTACAGTATTACATGTGACCATGTAAACACATTGTATGCAAAATTTATAATGCATAAATGTAGTTTTTCAAGTTTTAGACGTTAACTTGTCAATAGTGTATGATATTGCCTGTAATTCCAGAAATATGAATTATGTCTCAATCTCAGTAAATCTCAATCTCAATCGCAGGTTTCAAAATAATCTTCAGTTCTTCTTTGATAAATACTAAATCATGCATTTTCACATTTCTTCCTTTTTTCAAAACAATATAAAAATATGGATCCCCCCCCCCCCAAAAAAAAAAAAAAATTATCACAATACACAGCTAAAGTGGTATCAACTTTTAGGAAGTTTTACTCTCCTTCATATTCAATTCAATTCAATTCATTTTATTTTCATACTTCTCATTTAAGAACATTACAACAGAAACCAGACAAGTTCTTTTACCTTGTGAACAATGTGCAGAAAACAAACAATATACATGGTGACAACACAGTAAACACATGTAATGATAACTGGTCAAAATCGAAATCGAAATGGGGTTGATCAAAGAGAAGTATGACGGGACCTACATGAAAGCTAGCTTGTTTGGCTGTAAGCCCCGAGTAATCAGTGTTTGTGAAAAAGAAACGGAGAACGGATAGAAGATAAGACCAGAATGATGACCATATGACATCATATGTGTTGCAATCCAATGTCTCTATCAAATTTTATGTTTGAAATGTTAACTTCAATAAAAATGGCGGCCCTATTGGACCGCATCTGTACTTTGGAGGTTTTTGCAACAAATCTATTGAGGTGAACATACGGAACATTGCTTAGTATGCTTAATATTATGTATTGTCTTGTTTATAGAGAGAGTGGAACTCGAAAAGTAAGTACGATCTTGGATTTGACCCTCTGTGACGTCTTTGGGAACAGATGCGTGTAAATGCATATTATGTAAAATGGGATTTGAAGTTTGAGACATTATAACTCCTGAACCAAATACAATACTGACCTCTAATTTTCTCCAAAATATCGATTACATGGGAAAGATGTTAATTTCTGCATGGTTTTCATAAACATTTTTAATCTAATTTTTTTTTTACTTTTTAGAGAAATATTCATGGTGCATTCTGAAAAAGAAAACGTCTCCATAAAAACCTAAGATGGTTTGAAATAGCATTAAAATGTTCAGAATATATAAAAACCATATAAATAGACAGCAAAACAGACAAAATTGTATCAAAATCGAAATGATACATTTACTTTGGCGCAATACACTATTTCAGCTTTGATGGCCTGCAATCTTGAATTTTTTGAGTGATTGATCCAGATTTTGTTTTAAACTTTCTATAGCAAGGTTGTTTCAAGCTTCTACCTCTATTTGAAAGATATTTTTGCTTCATCTCATCTGCTTCAGAACAATCTACTTTGAAATAATAGCAATCAGCGTCACCTGAGCTACCACTTGGTATGAAAAGTTAGTTTGCAGGCACAAACCCTTGTTTGTCAAAGAAAATGTCTGCGTTTGCCAAGACTACTACACGCACCACTGGCACTGCTACAAGCGCCAGTGTCAGTGGTGCGTGTAGTAGTCTTGGCGCGCGCAGGCTCTTTTTACGACCAACAAGGTATTGTCACAACTAAAGTGGCCATTTTTACATAGTGAGTTTTCAAGTTTGAGACATTATAACTCCTGAACCAAAAATGGTACTGACCCCTAATTTTCTCCAAATATTAATTATATGTCAAACAAAATTCTTGAAACGTTTCAAGATAATCCTTCAGTCTTTCTCTGATTTATGCTGAATCAAGCATTTTCATGATTTTCCTTTTTTCAGAAAAATATCAAAAAATGAGTGTTTTTTCCTTAAAATCTCAATCCACTTATCACAATAACCCACAAAAATGGTATCAACTTGTAGAAAATTTTATTCTCTTTCATATGACATCACATTTGTTGAAATCTGATCTTTCAATCAAATTCTATCTTTCAAATAACAAATTCAGTAAATATGGCGGCCATCTTGGACGCCATCTTGGATTTGGAGGCTTTCGCAACAAATTTTTTGAGGTAGGCCAGTGGAATGTTGTTTGTTACAATAAAAACTTGAAAATAAGCATGGTCTACTTAGTTTGTAGAGAGAGTGCAACTCACTCGTTAAGTAAGCGACTTTTTGGGGTTTGGCCCTCCGGTTATACGCCCTTGAACGGGTGGCGGTTTTTTTCCTCTCTCTCTCTCTCTCTCTCTCTCTCTCTCTCATGTCATGATGATGATAGTCGTGTATTGAATGTTATAGGATGTGACTAAAACTGATCTGAATAGCAATGGTGATGACAATTACTACTGCTGGCATAAGTGACAGCTTAATGAACAGATGTTTCCTTGTTCTGATTTCACCTCTCCCTCATTTCTCACTCTTGTTTGCCCCCTCCCATGAATGATAAAAACAACAACAACAACAAAAACAACAACAGACTTAACCGCACAACAAGTCAGATAAATGCGTGCTGGCAACCAATGGACCTACGTGACACGTATCTTTTAGGTTGAAATTAACTTAATGGCCACGACAAATCATATCAGAGAAAATAACGGCAGAAGAAAAAAACTGACAACCTTTCTAGTGTAAATTTCTGCGAAAACAGGTGACAAAAAAAAAAATGCGTGCACTGTAACTAAACCTGCCTTAGCGGCCACCTGTCTATAGCGGCCACTGAAAAATCCCCCGAGAGAAAAGCCCTGTTAAAGACCCTGTGTATAGCGGCCACCTGTCTAACGCGGCCAGCGGCCACAAATTTAGTTTCCCGCGGTAGATTTTGACCTGTCTATAGCAGCCACAGAGCCGGTAATTCAGCGTGTTTTTCTGATTTGTGGCCGTGCCAGACATTCATGGGCAACGTTCAGTGATCGCCACCGCTGCATTCATCACTTATTCAGTCATAATAATGAACTAGTGTAAAGCTTTCTTCACGACTGTACACATGCTACTGTGCAACAATTTCATAAACACCGGTATTGTTCAATGCATGAAATACACGTGTGTATACTTACGCATAGTACATTATGTACATAAAATACTTATCGATGTATTCAACGATGATATATGTACATGTATAGGCAATGCACATGAAGTTGGATTACCTGTCTATAGCGGCCTCCTGTCTATAATGGCCACTTTTTTCGTTTCCCTTGGGTGGCCGCTATAGACAGGTTTGACTGTATTTCAGGTTATAAGCAGTCTGTAAACCGACCGAACGGCATAATTCTATTAAAATGTCGCCTTATCTTGGCTTCTTTAACAGTAAAAAAAAACACACGTCGAACAGTATTGGTGTATTACACATTAATGTTAACACTAAAACAAAACAAAGGGGTTATTCGTCGCTTCATACTTACAATCGAATCACGTGTCAAAAAAAAATAATGATAATATAAAAAAGGTCCCGAATGCCGAAGAAAATATCGCTTTCCTAGATGCCGCTGCAACAAGCTGCAGTTTATAGTGTAAGAGCTATACCTACCCAATTACACAACAGTAGGCCTACATAATATCATGGCAACATATTGAAACTTCTTTCGATCTCACACTCATAAATCTGCGTACCACTGCGTGTGAAAATTAGAATGAACATCACGGACATATCAACTGAGAAGTTCCTCTAGATACTTCTTCCCGACTTGGCGATCATCATACAGTAAAAGACGTGACTACTTAGTATTAATTTATTTATATCGAATGTAAACTGTTCACTGTAAACGAAAAACACTATACGGAGTGCCTCCTCCGTTTATTGTCTTTGCCGTAACCATGGAGCTACTACGAAACCAAACAAGAAGCACGCATGGACGGCGCGTTTCATTGAACTTGATAACCACGTGTTTCGCACTTCGGCACATATTGCACTGCGCGAAACGTAGCGATTACCGTACTTGTGGCGGACTTACTGACTTTGGTCAAGGAATGAAAATGGAATACATTAAGAAAAATATCATGATATTGAAATACCGACATCATGAAAATGTTTGGAAACAACGAATGATTATGGGGTATAGAAATGAAAATGCCAAACAAAGATTTTCATTCGCTCATAGGGAAGCTCTCTAGAAGAGATGAAAGCATCTCCCCTCGTATGGCAGTATAAGTTTCCCCAACAAGCTGAGGTTAGTGAGGTATACACCAGGGCTCGACACTAACGGTGGCTCGGTGGACCGGGCCACCAAAAACGCACGTCGGGCCACCAAAAAAAGTCGGATGTTTGCCTTTACTTTTGGAAATGGACAGCGGTAACAGTCGACTCCGTATAAGATGCTAAAATAAATGTCAGATGTTTTTATTTTTGGAAATGAATAACGGTAATATTCGACTCCGTACAGTACTAAAATAAATGTCGGATGTTTGCTTATACCAAGGATGCTTATACTTTTGGATTTGAATAACGGTAAGATTCAGCTCCGTACGGTGCTAAAATTAATGTCAGAAATTTGATTTTGCGTTCGGAAATGAATAACAGTAATATTCGACTCCGTACGGTGATTAAATAAATATCGCATGTTTGCTTTGACGTTCGGAAATGACTACTAATGATATACAACTCCGTACGATGATAAATGCCGGATATTTGCTTATGCGTTCGAAAGTAAATAGCAATAACATTCAGCTCTGAAAGATGTTAATATAAGTGTCGGAAATTTGCTTTGACGTTTGGAAATGAATAACAATGAAATTTAACTCCGTACGATGATAAAATAAATGCCGGATGTTTTCTTTCAAGCTCTGGACTTGGAAAGATAATAATGTACGTTCATCACTTTTTTTTTCATGATTCATTCAAGAATTTCGGGAGTCTGACAGCCATCGGATCTCATTACAATGTTTTTGTATTGTTTACAGACAAGTATGGCAAACATGAGAGCAAGGCTTCATAGAAGATGAATTACCCTGGTGGCAATCATTGAACGACAATTTCAATTCAATGGGCAATCGTCGGGACCACTCGCGATGTTAGAAAAAATAAACACCTCAGCATCGAGCAATTTCTATTATTGAATGAGCAATCGTCGGGACGATGTGCGACGTTTCAAACTCATACCAAACGGTGATTTAAGTTCAATGGGCAAGCCTAGGGACGATGCGCGACGCTTTAACAATTACTAAACGCGTCTCTGACCAGTGATTCAAGTTGAATGGACAATCGTCGGGACGATAAGTGCGACGTTTGAACAATTATGGATTAATTAACTCGCCACGGAACGGTGATTTAAATTCAATGGTCAATCGTCGGGACGATGAGCGACAAGAAACCATCACCAAAACCTTTACAAAACGGTTAGTCAAGTTGAATACGCAGTTGTCGGGGACGATGTGCGACGTTTGAACAATCACTGAAACGCTTCGCCGATCGACAAAAGACCTCCTTAATTGATTAGTCGCGACGAAAAGAGACGACTTTGTTCCGACTCGTCGGAACCATCTTTTGTTGATATTTATAATGAGCCAAAAAGAGCGCAGTAATGAGCACATGAGGCCCGAAATTTGGATCGTCGGGGACGATTGGCGACGATCTTTTGTCTCATATCGTCGCGACGAAGATATCTCCCTAACACAATTTTTCTGTTGTGCCTAACATATTCGCATCACCTCCTATCCAGGTACTCAGGGAGCTACTCAGAAGCATTGTGAAAAAAATGACATAATAATTCATATTCAATAACTAAATGTGATCCGAATGGAGAAGAATAATGCAGAGAGTACTGCAATGGAGTGGTTAAGATTCGATTCCCTGTTAATTGAAACGTAAAAGTCTCTATGGCAGAACGCCACATCATTCATGTATCTTGAGTCAAAACATCTAAATATACACATATCCAGCAAAAAAGAAAGTAAACACTTAAAAGTAAACACTTTTCAAGTTTATATTCTAAATAGACTGTTTGGCTCAATGTTAATGTATTATATACCATAAGAAAGGTAATTGAATTCGATATCAACTTGGTTAGTCGATAGAAAAAGGAAAATTTACGCATGAGTGAACTGCTTTTTTTTTCTCTTTCAAGGCAAAAAAAGTGAAAATTGCAATATTTAACAAATTTTCGCTCATGCTTAAATGTTCTTACATTTAACATTAAGAAGAAAGGACAAATTCAACACGCACACACACACACACACAAGAATTCAATTGCAAAATATCACCTATGATCTTTATAGTATCTCTCAAGCCCAAGAGATCACTAAAGGCTCGAAATAATAGTGGGAAAATGACATGACGAAATTTTTGGCCTAAATTTAAATTCAAATAACATGGGAGAAGCAACAAAAAAAATGGTGGGATTTTTGATTGATTTCGCCAGTTAGGAAAATTCCAAGTTATATTTCGTTCTTGAATTTGTTTCATGCATAGGTAAATTGCTATATTCAATGACTGAAATAAAGATATTCTGCTCATTAATTAATCACCTCTGTGCCCCTACTCCCCGTGACATTTAAAGTTTGAGTTAACAGAAAATTCTTATTTCCCCTTTCGGATTCCCACTTTGATCTTGTTTAAGGTTACAAAGAGATTACTAGAACAAAAACATATTTTTGTTTTTCCTTCACGTATCCCATGATGTTATTGTGGTATTTTGTTATCATTGCTATATTGAAGGCCATTTGCAAATGAAAAACAGTATGTCAAATTTTGCAACTTTTGTTTTTGTCATCTACAAACATGATAAAGTGAACGTTTGTTTACAAGTTTGTTCGATGTTTGGGATAATGAACGTTTTATACCGAAAATCATATTATCTGCTGTATCTTTGCTTGATTTTTCCCTTAATGTATTCCTGAGCAGTTCTACTCAATCTTTCCATGGTGAAGATTTTAACAAGGTCATTTCATCGCTCAACGTACCTGAAATAAGAGCTAATTATACAGCAACTGCTATGACCTTCAACCGTGATGAAAGGATCGAAATTGGCCTGTAATTTGCTAGAACAGCTGTAAATTGTAATAGACTATAGAGCCGTGCATAATGTGAACTCTGTGACTGCACATTAAATGCAACAGTCTTATTTATGGATCCAAAGCAGTGACGGTATATTCATGGTTCTAAAAGAGGGAATTGACAACTTCTGTAGTGCATTATAATCTTAGGTGAATAACTGTAGCAAGCCGTCGACTGAGTCCAAGGTGCAAACGCGAACCTGACAAAAAGTAACACACACACACATACGACACGACACCATTAACAAATCGTTAATTGGAGAAAAATATTCTTATTTGCACTGTCAAATATTCCCGTAATTAGGTGCAAACAATGAATGACAACTTTAAAATTGCAGCTGGTGCTATTTGACCAAGTGCACACAGGAACAAACTATATCAATATCGTGTAATCTGACAGCAATATCGGCAAATTACCCTTCATGAACTTTATTTAGTGCGTAGAAAAAAATCAAAGCAATGTGGATTTTATATTGAACGACCTAGAAATTACAGCTGTTGATGGAAATTGCCCATATGGTATCCTAATCTGTGATCTACATATCATTAAATATGAATAATTTAAGATATTCGCTGAAAGGAAAACTGACCCCTAAAAATGCGCTATGAAGAATTTGAAAGGAAACACAGATTGACGTCATTTTCATTTTTTTTAAAGTTAAGCCATCATAATAGAGAAATTGGATCTTTTCAATGATATCGAATTGTCTTATACATATATATATATATTCGTAAAGATGTTTTTAAAATCATCACATATGGTTGATATTTTCTTTCTGTTTTGTGCCGTTTTCAATGTCAAAAATATGCACAATTTGATAAAATGGTTGTTATCGCTGGTTACAGCTCGTTATTCCGAAGGTTTTTTATCCGAAGGTTCTTTGGTCCGAAGGTTCGTTATTCCGAAGATTTGTTATTCCGAAGGTTCTTTCATCCGAAAACGAAATAAGGTTCGTAATTCCGAAGGTTCCTTAATCTGAAAATAGTAATAGGATCGTTATTCCGAAGGTTCGTTAATCCGAAAATGCAACAAGGCTCGTTATTCCGACAGTTCGTTGATCCGAAAATAAAAAATAGGCTCGTTATTCCGAAGGTTCGTTGATCCGAAAAGGAAATAAGGCTCGTTATTCCGAAGGTTCGTTAATCTGAAAATAAAATATGGCTCTTAAAGGGATTGTATAGTTTTGGTTGAGACCTAATTTCAGGTTTCCAACATTTTTGGTGAGATAATGACAAACCTCTTATGAAATATGAAAGAGCATGTAATTCCATGAGGAATTCAACGTTTATTTGATGAAAATTGGTTTTAAAATGGCTGAGATATCCAAAACAGAGCGATTCTAATAAGTGTGGGACCCACACTTTATTACGATCGCTTTGTTTTACTTCGTTTTGGGATGTTTCAGTCCCTCCAAACCCGATTTTCATCAAATAAACTTTGAATTCCTTTTAAAATGGTTAGCTCTGTACTATATCATAAGTATTTTCTTGGTATCTCGCAAAAAGTTAAAATCCCAATTCTCATCTCCACCAATACTGTACCATCCCTTTAAATTCCGAACAAAGCAGTAAATTCTTGTCGTGACAAAATATTGTGTTTTAAAATCGAATACTGTCTTATGTGTTCGTTGACACATGTGCGCATATGTGTGACTGTGTGTATTGAGGTCAGGTACATAGAACCTTTGAAATTACTGTTTAAATTTCCAACTTATCTTTCACCCCCATTATCGTCGCCTTATAGGTATCGTTTATCGGTAGTCTAATATTCATCATCATCATCATCATCATAACAGTTCAGGAGAGGCATGTTCACTATGGAAAGGGGATGCCAGCATACTCAAACTCTCTTTTGACACATAAACACATACGCACATACACACACACATACACACACACACACACACACACACACACACACATGCAAACAGGCAATCACAAACACACACGATTCCATACAAACTTTTTTCAACGATGTAGGATGCCGTCGTAATTTGTATTTTCATTTGTACATGTACAGGTGTATACTTCTTCTTCTTCTTCTTCTTCCTTTCCAGTACAGTCCACCAATGAGGCGTATCGTCGTACTTTAGAGTGATGTGCAGTGTACTGTGCAATTACTCCATAAAAACTAACTACGTGCGAGTAAAAACCATGCATCCTTCTAACGGAGCTGGATCTTTTGCACCTCCTCTTTAAATTGGTTTGTGGAGGTGCAAATGGTCGAACTTGGCAGTGAGTTCCACAATCGTATGGAATCGGGGAAGAACGATGTCTGGAAAGCATGTGTTCGGGCAAAAGGAATATGGAACTTGTGCCCATGTCCTCTGAGTGACCCTCTGGTGATTGGTATAAGGTAGTTGCTCATGGGTATGTCTACTATGGAGTGAATGATACGGTGAATCATGATAACTTTATATTGAGCCCTTCTCTCTTCCAAGGTCGGCAAGTGTAGTTTGGAGAGCATGTCAGAGACACTGCTAGAGTTCTTGAAGTCATTGAAGATGAATCTGGTGTAACGGCGTTGTACCATTTCCAGACTGTGAGTAAGCACTTTGGTAGATGGATCCCAAACTTCACAACCATACTCGAGAATGGGCCGTAGTAATGACTTGTAGCACAGGATCTTGACATGTCTGGGGCAAGAATCAATATTTCTCTGCAAAAATGCCCTTAAGTTGAATTTGCCTTTTTAGTAAGCTGGCTGACGTGATCGTTCCATTTCATATTTCGCTGAAGATGGATGCCTAAGTATTTTGCTGTTGAAACTTCTTCAAGGGTTTCACCGTGTATTTGGTATGTTCTTTTGATGGGGTTCTTTTTTCTGGTGATGGTCAGAGCATTGCATTTTAGTGGGTTGAAGTTCATGAGCCAGTCAGCATCCCAACGTTGTAGGGCATCAAGGTCATCTTGGAGATTTCTGGCATCATCAGCTGTTGTGATTTTACGATAGAGAAGGCAGTCATCAGCAAACAATTTTGTAGATGTTGATGAAGATAGACAGTCTGGCAGATCATTTATGTAGATCAGGAATAGCATGGGCCCTATGACACTGCCCTGCGGTAGACCAGATGTTACTTTAGCTGTTTCTGATGTGGAGCCCTCGAGAACGACCTGTTGTGATCTATCCCTGAGGAAGTCTTCATTCCAGTTCAGTGTTTAATTGTGAATTCCATAATACTGAAGTTTACAAAGCAGGCGACGATGTGGTACCTTATCAAAGGCTTTAGAGAGATCTAACAAGATGACATCATACTGCTCACCTCTATCTATGCCTTTCAGCAGATCATGGGTACTCATGAGTAGTTGGGTGACACAGGATCTTTTCCTGAAACCATGTTGAGCATCTGTCAATATATTGTTGCTATCAAGGTGTGACATCATCTGGCTACACACAATGTGCTCAAAGACTTTGCATGTGATTTCTGTAAGTGAGATCGGTCTGTAATTGCTGGCTTTATTTCGCTCTCCACTTTTGAAGATGGCAGTTACATTTGCCTTCTTCCAATCCAGTGGGATGGTTCCTTGCTGTAGTGATGCTTGAAACAGAGTTGTCAGGACAGGTGTGAGTTCACAGGCAAGCATCTTCAAAAGACGAGAAGGGATGCCATCTGGTCCAGCAGACTTGTGGATATCAAGGCCTTTTAGTAGTTTTGTCACACCTGCTGGTGAATCAATGATGTTTTCCTTGGATGGATAGGGGCATGGCCTCTTATCGGGAACATCTGTTAGGCTTTCACTGGTGCAAACAGATGAAAACTGCTTATTGAGAAGGTTAGCCTTGGTTTTGCTGTCTGTGTAGGTGACACCATCAGAAGACTTCAGTGGGTGGACCCCGTGAGAATCACATCTTCTACTGTTGATGTAAGCCCAGAATCTCTTCGGATTGCATTTGGTATCAGGACTAACAATATTCTTCATGAAGTCGTTTATAGGCTTTACGGCATACAGACCGAGATTTGTCCTTCAACTGCTTGTACAACATAAGATCTTCTTGTGAACGTGACCTCTTAGCCCTTTAGATATTGGCGTTTCTTTCTTCGGGATATCCTCTTGACTTCTGTGTTATCCACGGTTGGTTGAACCGAGTAAATGACATTTTGGCTGGTACATGGCTGTCTAAGATCCAGAGTAGACTGGTTTTGATGGTTGACCACATCTCCTCAACAGAGCTGTTGCAGTCATACTGTGCTGAAAAAGATGACTGACAATCAAAGCATGTACTCTTCATAGCAGCACTGTCAGCTTTGTTCCACAAGTAGATCTGATGTGGGATGGGCTTTTTCCTTGGAGGGAGTAAGTTTGAGTCTACAAGCAGTATGTCGTGATCGCCAATGCCTGGGAGAGGAGAGCATCTGCTGACAAGGGATGGACGATTTGTCAAGAATAGGTCCAAAATGCTCTCCTTCCTGGTTGGGAAAGTGACCATTTGTTGTAAGTTACAATCCTGAAGGGTGTCCAAGAAATGAGAGTTGATATTAACTGCAATTCGGTTGCCAGCAGTAGCGGAAGTATTCCAGTCAATGTCAGGGAGGTAAAGATCACCTCCGACCCAGCATATTGAGTCTTGTACTTCTGGATTGTGCTCGAAAGAAGATCACATAGCTTCTCCATGTATTCAATGTTGCTGGAAGGGGCTCTGTACAAGGAGCCCACAACAAGGGATTTCCGTCCCTGTAAGGCAACTTTGATGAAGACAGCTTCACAATCTTGTGAGGAAGGAAGTTCTTCAAACGCTATATCATCCTTGACAGCTATCAGCACGCCGCCATAGCCATCACTGCGATCACGACGAATAGCAGTATATCCTACAGAAAATATCTCTTCTGACAAGACTGTTGGATTCAGCCATGTTTCAGAGCCAATTGTTATGTCCGGATTTGAAGCATCAATTACAGCCCCCAGCTCTTCTTTTTTGTTTTTTATACTTTGGAAATCTATGCTCAAGACTCGAAAGGTGTTTCTCGTCTTCTGTGTTGTTGAAGGTTTGGTTGATTTCCCAGCTATAGGTGATGAGGAAGCAGCAGGCTCTGGTCCATGGCTAAGACCATCTGAGAGATCCAGCGATGAATCAGCAGTGCTTAGACTGTCGAATGTGTTGCTGGTACTTATTGATACACTGGAGCTGAATAGGCTAGAGGAGAACTGAGGTATTCCACAATTTGCACATTGCCAAGAGATACTTGAATTGCAGAGAGCTTCATAAACAGGTGTCGACATAAGCATGCAATCAACATGGTACCAATGATTGCAATCGTCACAGGTCACTGCCCGATGTTTCCATGTGACAGCCTTGGAGCATATCTGACAAGGGAATTTAGGTTGTCTTGGTCCTGGGTTGAGCTCCACATCAGTCGAGTTGGTGAGGAGCAGTAAGCTCAAGTACAGTGCAGTGTTGGAGTGTTTTTTTAATTCACACAGAAGGAGGGTGCTGATAGACCTTACCTCGAGGTAGAAGCGGGATTCCAAAAGATGATGATGAGCCCAGGTCAAAGTTATTGCACAGGTAAATTGTGTTTGCGGACGAAATTCCCTTGTCACTGGTTAATGATACCCTGACTGCAAATGCAGTAAATACAAGGGTATACCACAAAGAGATGCAAATCAATTTTGAAGCCATGGTTGGTGTGATAAAACAGTCCAAGAGCTGACTTCAAATAGGCCTACAAGAACAGCAGCTGCGCATGTGTAAATCACAATGCAGATAACACGTGGTCTAGATATAAACAACTCACCAAATTCCATATGCAATTTGCATCAAATCTGTCCACAAATTATAGCTGAAGGGCATCAAAGAGACAGATAAAGATTTCAACAAATCATCAGACAGGTTCAATGACAAAATAGAGAAGCACAAATGCGATCCAAATGTTCATGCGAAGGGCTGTGATGTGAAATACCCCAAGAGGTTAGGTGTCTCTCCAATCAAAATTTTCCTATGAGTGGGACTGTTGTGTAGAGATCCATTAAGTATAGGTTGATGCACACTAAAAATCCAGTCAAATTGCGAGTTTCCAAGCACTATTCTGAATCCAAATCTCTCCAAATGGTGATGAGAAAGGACAAAATATGATCAATCCATAAAAATATAAGCTAAAACAAATTCAAACAATAAAATTTTATCCTTTAAATTTGGAGCTGCCTTGTTGAGAAACATGCACGGCACACAGCACAGCACATACTGATGATGAAAGTAGAGGTATTTTCTCCTCCGGAGGATGAGCTCGTCCCTTCCGACTCCTTCATTTCTTCATCATTGTCAGGAAAATACGTTCATTATTTGAAATGATAACCATATTCTGCCTTTCTAACATGTCTCAAGCAGGAAAAACGCACACACACACGCGTGGTCTTAACAATAAAGGCTATTAAACAAATAAACAATGAAATATACTCAACAAGCAGATTTCTAATGCTACATCGCTTTTGATAAGCTTCACTGTGAAGAGCTGAATGTAATCGAACTTGTCCTACCGATCAGTCAGTGGGTAGGCAATTGTTTTTGCATGAATTCAATAAAAAGTCAGATGCAGTTCTTCACTTTACATAGACATGTTTGCATTCGGTTCAAGCCCAGGATAATCTACGCTCTTGTGTTATTACATCCATCAGAAACAGGGAATCTCTTGTAAAGAGTGGAATCAAACGTAGGACCACATTGTATTTCAGCTTCTTCCCCGTCATATCTTGCTACAGCAAGTGCATTTCTTTAATTTCTCATCTCTTTCAATACCCTTGACTTTAGTAGCTCGACGTCTTCTACATGTCCGTTGAATTATTCATTTTCTAAGAAGAAATGCATGTATTATAATAGGCCTACCTGTATGTATATAACTACATGTGTACGAAAAGAAACAACCTTACGAAAACACGACACACGTCATTTAATATTGGTACAATTAAAAAAAACACACATGTACGTATAGATGTTGCCGATTATATTGGTCGTTATCATGATTTTGCGTGAGGACTGAATATAAGTGAAATGGGTAAACCTAGCCGAACTTGACTTTTTCATATTTTCTGAAAGAGCGGGTCTTCTTTTACATTATGCTAAAATTTGGGATCATAAAACGGGCAGGAAAGTGTGTTTTTTAGCAGTTTATCTCGAACATTTTTTTTGTAGAATAGTGTGATTAGGTGTGTCTTTAGAATCCCTTTTTCATTTCTGAAAAACCTTGTCCACACTCTTCACCTTCGACTCTAATAACTTTTGAAAGGATAGTGCTACTGCTTTGAAAGTTGGCATTAATTATGGACAGAATGTGTTAATGAGGCACGCTTAATTTCAGTTTAATCTAATAATCCCTTCATTGTTGTTACTCTGGTGGTTTACTTCCTGTTTTTTGTCCCATTCATTGCACAGGCAGCACGGTTTGGTAAAGATTAAAGCGCTTGAATAGACACTGTACTTCAGAGCCTCTTTTCTCGGTTCACACTTTACCTGAGCTTGTGATATACGACAAATCATACTCATGATTCTGAGCAGTGGCGTATGTAGGGAAAACGGCGCCCGGGGCAAGCGCGAAAATTGCGCCCCTAATTTCTGAAAAAGTGTTCAGCCTCAAACCCATCCCGGTAGAGACTTTTTTTTTAAAGTCCACATGATATGCTTTTTCAAGCACTTTAATAAAAGGGGTCTTTTGAGGGTGATTTAAATGTAATAGATTTAGATAAATTTTGGCGAGCGAGCGGAAAATTTGTGTATTTCAGCTTACAAAGCATGGAAGTCTGGTTTATTGCTTATCAAATCTTACAATTGTAATCAAGATATAGTGACGGCCTTATAGATAACGATTTATACCAACAAATTGAAGACTTGAAAAAATACTCCAAATTAGTACGCACGAGTGAGCCGAAATTTGTTTATTTCCGTGCCACATTCACGTTTTGTTCTTATCTTGTTTGATTTGGTTTTTTGCGCCCCCTCCCCGTATGCTCTTTTGATCCAATGGACGATCGCTTCAGAACGAAAGAAATAAAATTGCAGCAGCTACTCCGTGTAACATTCTGCCTTCTAACGATGGCATGTGTGAACACAATATACACTGTCATTTTGTCCGCGTCATCATCACGTTTTGTTCTTATCTTCTTTTTACATAATATATAAATTTTGTCGAGCGAGCGCAGCTTACAAAATATGGAATTCTTGTGTGAACACAATAAACATTGTCATTTTTGTTTTATCTTGTTTGATTTGGTCCCCCCCCCCCCCCCCCTCTCCCGGTCCGGGCAAGGATTTATCTTTCTTTCTTTCTTTCTTTCTTTCTTTCTTTCTTTCTTGTTTTTTTTTTCTGTTTTTTTCTTTTTCTTCTTCGTTTTTTTTCGTTTTCGGCGCCCCCCCCCCCCCACAGATACGCCACTGATTCTGAGTGCTGAAAATAACCATTTTGAAGGTGGACGATGTGAGCTCATAAGGAACAGCTGCATGTCGAAGATCCCAACTACAGTATGGGGAAGGTGGGGCATGGAATGGAGCACTTGATTTCAAACTTACAAAATGATGTCCTCATTGACTACAAAACAGTAAAAATAACAGTTTGATATACAAGTTGTATGAACTTTATTATGTAAACGAAAAAACGACAAAACCACTGTAAAACTTCAGGGAAACTGTAAGCAAATTTGCCAAAAGTAATATCAAACTTGCCCCATCTCCGGGGATAATGGCACTTAAAGGGGAAGGCTAGTAACTGATCAGTGGGAATCAGTGGAAATGCTGGGAGATGATTGTTCCAATCCTTATGGGATTTATTCAAGAGTTCATTGTATATATATTGTTGTGTGAAAATGATTTGCTTCAGAATGGTCTCAAATTCAAGTAATGTGCAGTTTAATGCTTCCAGGTTAGCGTCCCTGCGTCAGTGACGGAGCATTAATCTGCACATTACTTAAATATGAGACCGTTCTGAAGCAAATCATTTTCACACAACAATAGATATACAATGAACTCTTGAATGAATCCCATAAGGACTGGAACAATCATCTCCCAGCATTTCCACTGATTCCCACTGATCAGTTACTAGCCTTCCCCTTTAAAGGGCTTACTCGCCAGTTTTACTCGTGAACTGACGTAGTACGTCGTGGAGCCCATCGCCGGCCATTATAATAATGTAAACCACTATGAAGGAAATTCTTCCTCCCTTTCATTTTTTTTTCAGTTTTAAGGTGAAAACAGTGATGTGTTCAAAACCTCATGATGTCATATGCAAGTTTTATTTCTGCTTGTTACTATAAAAAGATGAAGAAATTACCTTTATTTTCCCATTTTTTAGGCCCTCATAGTTCGTGCTAAAGAGAACGCGCTCCCCCCCTCTCTCTCTCTCTCTCTCTCCTGCCAACATAATGAACAAGTTGTTCAATCTGTGTAAAAGCACCATATTCGGCTTATAATATTCAAACAGATTTTGCTAATGAGCTTTTCTGAAATCTGGCGTCTTCTCCCGTTGCCATGGCAACATTTAAAAAATCGCGTGTTTCCAATTATATGACACCATTGTTCAAGAAAAGTGGCTCACTTTATCGTGCTGGAATTACTTGTTCTATTGCAATAAAAGTCCAAATTATTCCCTTATTTCTTCTCATGTTGCAATGCTATCACATTGTTTTTCAAAAAATACACCTTTGCTCATTTTACAGTAGCAAAGGTGCCAAAAGTGACTAAAAATTTATGGACTTACAGCCACCTGTTCAAATGTAATCGAAATGGGGATGATAAACACTCTCTTTTGCCATGGTAACACTTAAAAGTTCCGGAAACTACCTACTATATAATGAAATAATGTAAAAACTTGAAATAAGTGTCTGAAAATATCTCTTTCAGTTTAAAGCTGTGTTTGCCATTAGCATCTTGGTTATACAAAGTCACATTTCCCTAGGGCATGGTGATTGCTGTAGCAACGACTTTGCAGTTCACTGATAGAGCAAGAGCACTGGCATCAACCATAACTTGTATCACTAAATACACAATACTCCAACTATGGCTCAATGAAACTAAAACTTAGTGGTCTAGCGTTTACTATGATGCCTGTTTAGCAATCACGAAGCTCCAAATATTTTTATATACTCGCTTGAACATCCACTGAACGTTCAAACGATGTATATACAATAATTGATATAAGAACCATAATTTCTGTATGAAAGGAAACTATTTTCATAGGCCTGGGAGTAGGTTGGGACGTCGTCTGCCCCGAAGCCCAAGCTGTATAATGCGCTTGTATGACGGTTAAGATGATTGTGCATCTTATTTGATGGAATGACCTATAATTCGAACTTCCATATTCAAATAAAGAATATCAAGCTGAGAATCAACCTTTCCCAGTTATGATAATTATGGACAAATACAAGGTGCAGCGTCATATACATCTCTTTGAAAAGAATGCTGCAGCGCCCATGGTTAAAGGGATGGTACAGTATTGGTTGAGGTGAGGATCCAGCATTTAACATTTTGCGAGATACTTAGAAACTGCTCTATGAAATGATACAATTCTAAAGGAACTTCAAAATTTATCAGATAAAACTCGGATTTGAAATGGCTGAGATATCGCAAAACAAATTAAAACAAAGCGATCTCAATAAAAGTTGGGTCCCAGCCACCTTTTATCAGGATTGCCTGATTTTTGGATATCTCAGTCATTTCAAAACCAATGTTTCATGAAATAAACTTTGAATTCCTCCTACAATTATAATTATGCTCTTCCATATTTCATGAGAGGTTTCTCATCACACACACACACACACACACACACACACACATACACATCATCATCATCATCATCATCATCATCGAAAACACGTTGGAAACTTGGAGTCCCATCTCAACCGAAACTGTACCATCCTTACAAGATCACGTTTCTTTCCATTTCCCCCTCCCCTTCCCCTGCCAGTTCCTCTTGGCTCTGCCGCAGTGTATATCAGGGCAATCCCCCTTCCCCTCCCGACAATAACCCACGGCTAGTTACTTATTAGTGATAAGGACTGAATTAAAATCAAGATTCTTGTTTTATACGCCACTTCTTCAAGCAGTTTTTTCCTGAGTACGACAGCTTATTTTATTATCACAGTGAATTTATTTCATTTTCGGAATTACGAACCTCATTTCATTTTTGGATTAACGAGCCTCATTTCATTTTTGGATTAACGAGCCTCATTTCATTTTTGGATTAACGAGCCTTATTTCAAATTTGGATTAACGAGCCTCATTTCATTGTCGGATTAACGAGCCTTATTTCATTTTCGGATTCACGAACCTTCGGAATACCGAAGCCTATTTCATTTTCATTTTCGGATTTACGTGCCTTTGGAATAGCGAACCCTATTACAAAATATGTTGTCGTAATATTACGCAATGAAAAAGGGTTCGTTAATCCGAACATTTGTGGCGTTATTCCGAGGGTTCGTTATTCCGAAGGTTCGCTGATCCGAAAATGTAATAGGTTTCGCTATTCCGAAGGCCCGTAAATCCGAAAATGAAATAGGGTTCGGTATTCCGAAGGTTCGTTAATCCGAAAATGAAATAAGGCACGTTAATCCGAAAATGAAATGAGGCTTGTTAATCCGAAAATGAAATGAGGTTCGTAATTCCGAAAATGAAATAAACTCACTGTGATAATAAAATAAGTTGTCGTAATCAGAAAAAAAATACATTTTCGGATCAACGAACCTTCGGAATAACGAACCCTCGGAATAACGCCACAAATGTTCGGATTAACCAACCCTTTTTCATTTTCGGATTAACAAACCTCTAGGTATAGGAAATTTGCGTGTTTCGGATTAACGAACCTTCGGAATAACGAACAGCACCCGTTATCGCTTTATGCATTTAAGCCCTTTATACGTGTTACATGCCTTCATGTCAGTTCAATTCATCTTCACTGTTCAGTCTATCGGCAATACCTTATCACGATAGGAAAAGGAACTTGTAGAAAATATAGGCCTATGCATATGATTTAATAAGATAATTATTTCATTCTAATTCAACAGTTTCTAGCAAATCAAAATTACCGCAATATATCCATGACGAACAACAACTTTCAAAGTAGTATAGCATAATTCTTTCATGAGTTACTAGAATTCAAAGTGAAGAGTGTTTACAAGGTTTTAAGAGATGGAAGAGGACCTCTAAAACATACTTAATGACTATTCTACAACAAGTGTTCTAGAAAAAAAAACCCTGTCAAAATACTATTTCAGATATTTTTGTAATACCAAACTTAAGAATAGTGTAGAAGAATAATGACTCTTCCAGAAAATATGAGAAACTGAAGATCGACTAGGTTGACCCGTTTCACCTAGTTTGAGTCTGAACGTAAAATCAGGACGTGCGATTTTTGTTGGTAAAGTGTATTTGATGAACCGACACATTTGTACCTGACTGACAGAGCTCTCCTGCCGTATGACATCCGTATAACAAACGCTCTGGCAAATCACTCTTTTTTATAGATTCGTCTTCTAAAGAGTCATGATCGACTGACTCATGAACTGGGTCAGATAAAACCCACTTCCTTTCAATATTGCCACCGAGATTACGTGGAACTTATAGGATAATGCTCCCCATCAGACTGGTGACCATTCGCACTTGCCTCGACAGCATGATTGGTCGTTTCATTATTAGATACAGTAAGTGGGGAATGTTTGCAAATGTAGTGATTTAATGTTTTGTCAAATGTTCGTTAAAAGCTGCAATCAAGTTCGTTAACAGTTGCAATCAAACTCGCGAACAGTTTTTATTGTCGCAAACAGTTTTCCATGTCGCAATTTGTCGTAAAGAAATTTTGAACATGTTCAAAATTTCTTCACAATAAAACAGTTTGCGACAATGAAAACTGTTTGCATTTTTGATTGCAACTGTTTATTAGCCTTGATGAAACCTAAGATTCGCTAAATTTCGCTACGTTCGCAAACATTCTTGGCTCAGTGAGATATATACCCCCTTCATCATTCAGTATTTTCAGGTTCAAGACAGAACAAGCGCAGCCGCGGTGTCAAGACGCTCTTCCTGTTAGGCTCTACAGTACAATGCTAACGTAGATCTTAACAGATCTTAACAAGGGTGTCTTGAAATATTTATTTTCACTGTTTGGTTTCAGATTTTCATCAGATTTCTTTTCTATCAAAAAGTTTATAAGAGGAATGGGAAGCATTCTCAATTTTGGAAATCTGAGTACAACTTTCTAGATAGTTCAATTATCTTAACAATAACGAAATTTCAATGAGACATTATTACCCAAACATAGTTACAGAAAATAGTTATAACATTGTTATCAAAGGAAAATACTGTAAACAGAACAGCAATTATGTGCTGTATCAGTGTCAGTTTTTCTCTATCCTGTATTTCTTCTTTCTCTCCCGTTCATTTCTCTGTAGTGTGTTTGTATGTGTGTGTGTGTGTGTGTGTGTGTCGACTTCTTTTCTGAGGGCCAACACCCAAAAGCATTTCATTTTTTGCAGGTCCCCCCCCCCTCCACCCATACTGTCTTAATTATCAACTATATTTTCGACGTACCTTAGAGTAATTCTTTTTATTCTGTGACTTTTGTTCTCTTTACTTCTTCTTACAATTTTTTGTTAAAGGGATGGTACAGCATGGGTGGAGATAAGAATTGGGGCTTTTAACTTTGTGCGAGATACCAAGAAAAAACTTAAGAAATAGTACAGAGCATAACATTTTAAGAGGAATTCAAAGTTTATTTGATGAAAATCGGGTTTGGAATGACTGAAACATCCAAAAACAAAGTAAAACAAAGCGATCGTAATAAAAGGTGGGTCCCACACTTTATTAGAATCGCTCTGTTTTGGATATCTCAGCCATTTCAAAAGCAATTTTCATCAAATGAACGTTGAATTCCTCATGGAATTACATGCTCTTTCATATTTCATAAAAGGTTTCTCATTATCTCACCAAAAAATGTTAGAAACCTGAAATTTGGTCTCAACCAAAACTATACGATCCCTTTAATATATGATTGTTTGTTTTTTAGATGTATTCTATGATCTTGAAGAAAAAGTAATTATGACGTGAAATGAAATAAAGTCATAATTATGAGGTCAGACACACCTCAGCCACGAGCTTTATAGAGGTTATACGTCAAGGGTGTGGATTTTCCCAAAACATGCGCCAAACGTTCGTGAGAACGTCTCAAAAGGTACGACAAAAGTTTGCGGACATACATGTGAAACATACTCGAGATTAGTAAGCACACATATTCCGTGATCAATGACAATTATAAATCACAAATTAGAGCGTTTTTCAGTAACAAAGAAAAGTAAAAGTTGTAGGCCTATATATTGTGTTGAATGACCCCCGAAACACATGACCTTCATAATGATTCAGCGTATTTCCAGAGTTTGGCGGAATTATTCTATGACTGCGTTAAACTTTCGCAATGTCATAGTGTTGGAATGAAGTTAACCTTTCTGTTATTTTTGGGGGATATACTTCCAGTCCATCATGTGCCTTGTGGAAAACAGAGAGAGAAATCACATAATTCGACAGAAATCTGTGGTTTTGTTTAAAAAGAAGCGGCACAGGATATTAATTTTGTTTGTTTGTTGTTTCGTCGTCATGAATACAACAACACTCAGGTCACACTCACAGGAAAAGGCAATCTGTGAATTGATTGCCGGAAACAATTAATTGATGATGCAGTAAATACGACAGACAAGAGTTGCGTTGGATTTGTTTGTTTGTTTTGTTTGTGTGTGTGTGTGTGTGTGTGTGTGTGTATGTGTGTATGTGTGTATGTGTGTTTAAGGTATTTTGTTGATAGGTGCTGCCAAATGTACAATTACGTCTTTCAAACTAAATTGGATTGATATGATACTGTAGCACGACTGTGTGCATTTTAAGAGTTTGAAAACTTTGTGATATTTGGCATAATGAGCATATACGAAAGTTATGTCATGTTCGACAGCAGAGTTAGAAATCATACAATAGTTGCAAATGTAACCGTGAATTTAGCCTTCAAGAACCTACCACTAAAGACAAAATACTAAATCCGAAGTTATACGCTACCTTGTACAATAGTTAGACATGCATCGCATTTAGTATGCTCGTTTTAGGTTGTGAATCTAGAAATTTATTTAATGATGATTAAAATGATAATATTATGTACATGGTGTACATTGATCTTCGGCTATCACTTGCAAATATGCGTTTGGCCTTTGTCCGAGTTGCATAGGGGAGTTGTTCAGAGTTTCTTAAAAAGCACCCCTGTAGACTGATGGTTTGAGTGATGGCAGGTTCATCTTCAGTGCTGCCTTCCCTCTAATTTAGGCTACGTCAAAATGCCCAACACAAGATGTTCCATATTTGACGCCAATAAGTCATATGTGACCGTGCACCTCAAAACGAACATAAAGTCGCACACACTGATTTTGCGTGAGGACTGAAAATAAGTGAAATGGGTCAACCTAGCCGAACTTGACTTTTTCATATTTTCTGAAAGAGCGGGTCTTCTTTTACATTATCCTAAAATTTGGTATCATAAAACGGAATGGAAAGTGTGTTTTCTTAGCAGTTTATCTCAAACATTTTTGGTAGAATAGTGTGATTAGGTGTGTCTTTAGAATTCCTTTTTCATTTCTGAAAAACCTTGTCCACACTCTTCCCTTTCAACTCTAATAACTTTTGAAAGGATAGTGCTACTGCTTTGAAAGTTGGCATTAATTATGTAAAGAATGTGTTAATGAGGCATGCTTAATTTCAGTTTAAGCTGGTAATCCCTTCATTGTTGCTACTCTGGTGGTTTACTTCCTGTTTTTTGTCCCATTCATGGCACAGCCAGCACGGTTTGGTAAAGATTAAGCGCTTGAATAGACACTGTATTTCAGAGCCTCTTTTCTCAGTTCACACTTTTCCTGAGTTTGTGCTTTCTTTCCAATATTTAGATAGGTTAGGAGAGTCCATTTGATTTGAGTTATACATCATTTTAAAGCTTAAAGTCTGCTCTTTCAGAATATGGTCTTAACTAAAAATTCATGTCTGGCGACTTTTTGTTTGTTTTGAGGTGCAGGGTCACATATAATACCTCTCGATAAGGTTACTCAGAGACCTGTAGCAGCACTAGATTGGTACTCCAAGGTAAAGGAAGTGACTTCATATTTTGAGAAAAGACATGTAGGTCCACATAGTAATAATAGTAATAATAATTATAATAACAATAATGACAATAGAATAATAATAACAGGAATAATATCTTATTACCCAGTGTAGCCTCTTCAGTGTTGCCACTGCTGTACTAGAAGGCCCTCCTATTATTACTACCCTAGCGTTGCCAGGTACCCATTTATACAAGTGTATACACCTGGGTCGAGAAGGACAATGGTAGGTGAAAACATCTTGTCCAAGGACGCAAGCACTGGGCGGGAATCGAACTGGGGTCCTCCGATCGGGAGTCGGGAGCCTTATCCACTATGCCACAGCGCCCCAATACAGTCACATTGCACCTCCAGCGACACATGGGGACTTCTCAATAGCCTTGTTCTCTGTAGCACCATTCAGTTTGCTGTTGGAAGGGAATACCTAATCAGATACACAAAGTACTAAAAAGTAAGTACAATGGAGTTATTTTTTAACAGTATTTCACTAGGGTTGCTGAAAGAAAGGTTGGACAAACTGATCATTGTGCTTTGAAAAAGCTTTTGATATCCGAAATCATGATTGTGTTATTATTGAAGTATGGAGGAGGATCAATTTTTGAGACTTAATTCAGCAGTTTTGACACAATCTACTAGTATGCCGATAGCACAAGTTATATTACAAGAAATAACGGGTTCTTTTCAGAATAGATAATGTTGACCGAGGAATTTAACAAGGGTGTCCTATTTAAACATATTTGTTTTTGTTTGTAAGAGAAACCTTGGCTCTTGTAATATTCATCAGGACGACCAGATAGTATAGATATTCTAATTAATGACAAAATTCTAAACATTTCTCAATAGCGGCATATAACCAAGTGTGCTCTTTGGATGGCTTTAGAAATTCATTCAAAGGAATATTCGTTGTTTCGGATGCTTTTGGTAAAATATTCTTATTCACTTGGTGCAAAGTCAGTATCATCTTATCTGAAGTTATCTATTTGGATGTTAAAGAAGGTTCTCAGAATTGTTTGCCAGAAAGATGTTTGTCTTTGGGTGTTTCTAAATTCAAATGTGGAGTATAGTTTCTTCCCCTCGATACAAATGCCATATTTTATCTGATAATGAAAACTGAAAGAGATTTAGGTAATCGTGAACCCTTGAAGATCAAGGAATCTCTGTTTAATTGGCAAGGTTGTGTAATTATAAAAGTCGCTCCTCTAACTACAGATGATTATCTCTGTCTTGTCATGTCAATGAAGATCCTTCGTTCTAATTTTCCGAAACTGATTGTAAATAAAACAGTCCAGTGAAATATTTGTTTTTTTGTGATGATTTTCATTTGGTTGCTCACGTATGACTGATCCATATAATATACATTATATATATATATATATTGAAAGTAAACGGAAGTGTAATCAATATAAAAAACCATGGTTTGATAATACTCTTAGGAAAATGTGTAATAAGAAAAATGTATTGTATTCGAAGTATTTAAAGAACCCAACAGAGTATCGAAAGGCTGTTTATATTGCATGTAGAAATAAAGTTAATGCTGAGTTACGTCAAAAGAAGCGAAATTATTATTATAATAAATTTAAAAATGTTCATAATGATATTAAAGGTACGTGGAAAATTATAAACAGGCTTCTTTGTAAGGTGAGGGAAAAAGTGCAATATCGCATTTTGCAACCGAACGGGCAATTTCTGTGTGATCAATATGCCATTGCTGATACATTTAATGTATTTTTTAGTAATATAGGTTCAAAAATTGTAGATACAGTTCCATCTACCTCTTCACATTTTACGAAATTTTTATCAACAAGTAATAATCCTCACTCTATGTTTTTAAGGCCTATACAAGTATGTGATATTCTCGAAATTGTACAAAATTTAAAAACAGGTAAAAGTCCTGGATATGATGATATTGATAGTTATGTTATAAAGAAGAGTATTATTTTATTTGTAAATCCCCTGTGCAATATATTTAATACATCTTTAAAGGATGGTGTGTTTCCAAAGTGTTTAAAGATAGCAAAACTTATTCCTGTCCACAAAGGAGGTGATAAAGATCTTTTAACAAATTATAGACCTATTTCTCTTTTATCTGTTTTCTCGAAGATATTTGAAAGGTTGATATATAATCAGCTGATGAAATTTTTACTTGAAAGAGATATTTTATATTCGAAACAATTTGGTTTCAGAAAAGGATATTCTTCATACATGGCTTTAATGGAATTAAATAATATAATAGCACAGTCTTTTGAAAATAAGAAGTTTTTGATTGGATTATTTTTAGATTTGTCTAAAGCTTTTGATTGTATGGATCATAGTATTCTTATCAAAAAGATGGAAATATATGGTATCAGAGGTACTGCATTGAATTTGTTTCGGAGTTATTTATGTGATAGAGTGCAATATGTGTCCATAAATGGCATATCGTCTACATATCGTTGTGTAAATATTGGTGTTCCTCAGGGATCTGTTTTAGGGCCTTTATTATTCCTTATATATGTTAATGATTTGCATTTTTCAAGTAAGTTACTTCACACTATTGCTTTTGCAGATGACACTAGTTTATTCTTGTCTGGTAATGATATGAATGTTCTTTGTTCAACTTTTAATCATGAACTTTGTTTAGTTAATGATTGGTTTCAAGCAAATAGACTTGAATTAAACGTGGATAAGACATGTTGTATGCTTTTTAAGCCTAGAAAGAAATACATTGTAAATGAAGTTGATATATGTATTGATAATTGTAAGATTTCTTTTGTTAAGACAGTGAAATTCTTGGGTGTAGTAATTGATGAAAAATTAATGTGAAAGGAACATATTGATATGGTTTGTGTGAAGATAAGGAAAACAATCGGTGTTATGAATAGGCTAAAACATATTTTACCGTTCAACATACTTATTAGACTTTATCAAACCTTGATCTTGCCGCACCTTACCTACTGCAATATCATTTGGGGGAACAGTGCAATATGCCATTTGAATCGAATTTTAGTTCTTCAGAAGCGTGCAATAAGAATCATAACGAACTCGAAACCATATTCGCATTCCAGTCATCTGTTTGAAAAATTAAATTGTCTGAAAATATTTGATATTAATAAGTCCCAAACTGTCTGTTTTATGTATCTGTTTAGAAATAATATGTTGCCATGTTTTTATGATTTTGATTTTGTAAAGAATAATGAAGTAAGTAGATATCGTACAAGACGGGGGGAAGATTATAGATTGCCCAATTTCAAGTATGAGTTCTCACGATCCACAATAATATATATTGGCCCTAAGATGTGGAACAGTCTCCCAAATGATATTAAGCAGTGTGTCTCTATATCTGCATTCAAGAGAAAATATAAAGAATATGTCGTAAATTCATATACGTGCAATAATGCCTTCCTGTAATAATTTCCTTTATGCTAATATATGTACATATCAGTAGTTTTCGTTTTGTCTTGTTTTGATTTGTTTTGATTTGTTTTGTTATTCTTTTTTTTGGTATTGTGTCATAATTGTTGCTGTTTACTAGGGAGAAGCCTTGACAGGTCAATGGCCTTTGCTTCTTCCTCCACACCCTGTATTGCATATTATGATTGACATGTTGTCCTGTATTGTTCATTCTCTTTTTCTTTTCTTTTTTTAACCAGTTGTGCAAGTTGTGGAAATAAATGAAATAAAATGAAAAAAAAAAAAAATATATATATATATATATATATAAAATCATCTTCATTAATATAGGTTTTCCCCGTCAGTTTCATACTTTTGTCATTCAAGTTCCTATTAGGAGCATAATTTCACACAACGCAGAAATGTTCGGACATTCACATTCAGAATCGGAGCAATCAATTTCATTAAAGGACAAGTTCACCTTCATAGACATGTGGGTTGAGTGAATGCAGCAATATTAGCAGAACACATCAGTAAAAGTTTGAGCAAAATCGGACAATCCGTTAAAAAGTTATGAATTTTTGAAGTTTCTGCTCAGTCACGGCTGGATGAAAAGACTACTATAGCTTGTGATGTCACATGAGTACAACGATATAAAGAAAGAATAAAGAAAATTCAACATATTTCCATTTTTCTCGCATAACAAAAGAACACTCGACTTCTCTCTTTCAGAAGGCAGGGGGAATAATATTACCCTTAACATACGTCAGTAGCAAGTCGAAGAAATGTGCATTTTATTCAAAAAGTAAAGTTTTGTGAAATTCTCTTTTTATTTTCCTTATATAGTTGTACGCATGTGACATCATTCACTGTAGTAGTCTTCTCTTCCAGCAGTGACTGCGCAGATACTTAAAATATTCGTAACTTTTGAACGGATAGTCCAATTTTCCTCAAACTTTCACTGATGTGTTCTACTAATATTGCTGCATTCTCTCAATCCTTATGTATATGAAGGTGGACTTGTCCTTTAATGGGAACAAAGACGAATTTGATTCTTACATTCTCCAATCGATGGGCGGCAGAGACGAATTTCAATGACAATCGACGACTTTTAATGCGATGTCTTTGAAAATGGTTGACGGCAAAAAAAGAATTACAGTGACAATCGACTACGTTGAAGTTAGTTTTTGCATCCTCTGAGCTTCTCGGGACGAATTCAAATAAAAATCGTTGAAATTGAATTTCAGAAGTGCGAAAATGGACGGTAAAACCTATATTTTGATTATTTTTATCATTGTTATCATTATCATCAACTGAAAAGATGAGATGGGTTATTTTTTTTTTAATTGGAAAAACAATGCAATGTGGGTATTCCCGGCCAATTTTGCACATTTGTCAGTCTATTTGATAGAAGGTTCATTCAGTTTAGCAAAAACCCTCGTTATCGCACGGGTATTCAAATTGGCTGGTACTCTGCGTTCATTCACATTTGCCATCACTCGCCGAAAAGGGTTTTCGAGTCATTCCATTTCGCGAATGGGCGGTCAAATTCAAAATATTTTCATTCAAATTTACGTCATGTTATTTCTTTTCTGAAAAGGTGAGAAGATTTGAATGAGTATTTCTATGTGACTTTTTGTTTCATCTGCACACTATTAAGTAGTAAAAGTATCATATTTGTGACCCCATATAACTCGAGTTTGTTGTTCTGTACCGCCCCTTTTCTTTCATACATGTCATCATAGGTTTACATGTACCAGTACTACAGATTAACTTCATCTTCATACAGTCATGACAGCACAAGTTAGACACAGACGTATATCTCAAGAAGACAGAGATAGAATTATAGAAACATTTGAGGATCATAACCATGACTTCCTAGAACTGGCCGACATACTTTGAATAAAGCGCTCAACGGCCAGATAAGTTGTGGGCACATGCACTATCTTTGGACTGGGAGGCTCAATAAGCACATTGAAAAAAAAAAAACTGTGGCCAAAATCTCTAAAATCTCTAAATCTCAAAAAATATTAAATGTGATGATGCTTACAAGACAAAAACTATGATGAAAGAAAATAAAGAAAGAACCAAAGCATAAACACGTGTGCTAAAAATGGACTGCGAAAGATGTGAAATTGGATGCCCAAAAATGAATTCAAATGAACGAGCGCACGTCAATGTAATCATTCTAAATTGAATGAACGAATAACGAAATGGTGCTTGTTTTACGAATTTCAGTTGAAAAAGTGTTAATTAGAATGAGGTTTAAAGGTAATTTGAATACCCCAAAATGAATTTGAATGAAGAGATCATAAAATTGAAACACCGAACTCTGCATCTACGCTAAATTTTGCTAAATTGAATGCAGCAACAAGGAATTGGACTGACAAAAGTGCGAAATTGGCCGGGAAAACTTATCCTATATTATGAAGAGAGGCACGAAACCAAAATGTATTTATGAATGATCTTCTTACCACTTATTATCCAGGACATAGATTGTTACAGATTTTCCAGTCCTAATGCACGATGGAAGGAAGTATAATTTTCTGGTTAGAAACATTCCGGATTCATGGATACGAGAACCAAATAATGATGATCTGAAAACACAAAAGCTGAGCTGTCCTAAAAGGCCCAGCATTTGGAACTTGTCAATTAAGCCTACCGCCTAGGACCAAAAGCGGCTGGATATAGAGTATCGATCTTCGGCTTGTCTTCTCTGAGGCGCCAGCGAGGGTCGATCTGTCTTTAGGTCTGATTTATTATTGCAACCTTTGTATTAAGCAAAACAAAACTGAATATGCTAATGAATATTAAATTTAGTGAATACCTCCTTACATTCTTACCAGCTCTTTATGACCACCAATTGCTCACTAATATCTACTGGTCCGTATATTCACATATTCGTGCACTAACAAAATGGTAGTTTCAAGAAGATGAACATGACTCTCAGGCCAAGGATAGAAATATATAATGATTATATAACTATAAGGTGGAACATACCTTTTATCAGGACTACTTTGTTTAACTTTGTTCCTTTTTTCACTATTTCATCCATTTCAAAACCGATTTTCATCGCATGAACTTTGGATTCAACTTGGAAAAGGTAATATAGGTTTTCCCGGTCAATTTCATATTTTAGTCATTCAAGTTCCTATTCCATTGTATTCCGAGCTGTCAGTTTCACGCATTCCACACTCGCAGCACTAAATCAACAATAGAATGAGTATTCAAAATCCAGTCATTCGAATTCACTATTGGAGCATTCAAATTCATCATCGGAGCATTCAAATTCACTATCGGAGCACGCATTTCAGCAATGAGCATTCAAATTCATCTCAAGCTGGCGACGGAATCTCATCGGTCATTGAAATTCGTGAATAGGCAACCAAGTCCCAAATAACTGCATTCAATTTAACAGAAATCCTGAATTGAGTTAGTTTGTGGCCGTGCATGTGTGTCTTTTTCATTAATTATATTTGAATATATTGGGATTTATGGTGAAGATTATTTATTTTGAAGGATTTGTTGTTGTTGTTGCTTGATTTAATATTGATAAAGAATACTCTTCAATGATTATCATCTTCTATCATGTCTATCTTCTGTCTTTAAAGCACTTACACTTCTACCGAAATAATTTCCAAACGTGTCGTCAAGGATACTACAGCCAAGGGAGTAATGTCTGGATGTGGTATATCCATTGTTATCCTTTCTAATCGAACACGCTTTATTTTCACTTTCCTTCTTTCCTGATTTGATTCTCTTTGCTCTCTCTGACACATTCGTTAGTAATTACGCCATAATTTGTAAAAATTTGCAAAATTCTATTATTCCTATCGTGCGCAAAATCTTGTCAGAGTGAGTGAGAGAGAGATCGAGAGAGACACAGAGAAAGAGAGAGAGAGAGAGAGAGGGAGAGAGGGAGAGAGGGAGATCATTCCTTTCTAGCAAACTGAATTGCGTTCCATTGCATCGTTTTTGGTTCATCACATTCAAGCTTTCTCTTAATGATATCGAACGGAAATGAACGATGTTCTGTAAACACTTACTTAAAGTAGTTTCGGGTCCTTGATTTTGTAAATCTTGTTATTAGCCTGCCACTAAAAATTTCAAGTATGCCGCAGATAAACATCTTCATTGTTAGTACATTCTAAGAGGTAATCTTATTTTCAGATATTTTTGACACAAAATTTGAACTGTTTTTAAACATCCGCTAGTAATCCAATTTGCATTGACTTTTGTTCCGGAAACTTTAGGATGTTAATACCACAAAAAGCTGAAAACCATAAGACTGATGCATAGTTGATCTTACACAAATATAGTACACTCTGCGTAAATGTCCGTTGTGTCGATCATCAGCTTAAATTAACTGTTTCACAATTTAGAAGAAAACGGACAAACGGGAACCCCCAAAGTTAATGTTTGTTGCGATGATATCAAATTATTCTTATTTTTACTTAAAAAGCGGAACGAAATGGACAACTTTTGATACAGTTAGGGCCTAGCTATTTTTAGCCGGTTCTGCGAAGAGCGAATGCCTCAAGGAAGTACTCGCAAACACGCACACGTAAATAAACTTCTGACAATGTTTTGATTTCTATCCAAGGTTCAAATTGCACAGGAATTTTACTCGTGAGTAAAAATTTAATGCCGAGTTCCGCAATATTGAGTGTATCGGGCTACCTAAAATGGACACTTCTTACACTTCCATGTATAAAATAATATTGTTTTATCTGCGTGGATCGGCAGCTAGTTCTAGCAAAGTTAGCTGTACTCCAACATATCGTCTTCGTCAGCTTGGTTTCACCGGGCTTATTTCCGGAATATTACATATATATATATATATATATATATATATATATATATATATATATATATATATATGAATGACATTGAATTTTGTATAGTGTAGCTCTACTGGACGTCTGATTCAGAAACGTTATGCAGTCATTTCCGAGATCTCGGACGGGATGTAGTCCTCATTACTTTCCGTCTTGTCCCTTGTCATCACAATTATTTCACTTTTAAACAATGCTAACGTTTCGATATGACTCGAATTCAGAATGGTTCGACCGCAGATGGACATGGCATACATTAGCTGAGCAGCTTATCAAAACGCCGCCCATATTTTTTGGTTTTTTTTTCATTTTGTCCGTGCTTTGATCAGTGGTTTATTCATTGATGCAATACCTTTATCTATCATTCTATTTGGCTACCAGTTATTTGATTATCCATTCCACACGTCAATGACTCTTTTTCTCCATGTCTTATTCGGTAGAGAAGCTCCTTCCCTTGTTAAACAGTGCACGCAGGTCCTGCAGAGACAAAATCCTGCAAAGAGGGGATGTTATTATTTTCATTAACAGCAGTCTACTCTCCGAAATTATAGCAATTACTGCTTGCTCGGATCGAAATTGACAAGGGCTATTCTGTTCATAGTTCTATTCTTTTCTCTGTTAGACTAAGGAGGTACTAGGCGAGCTTGCCTAGTACCTCCTTGGTTAGAAAGCCTGTGACTGAGTGGTTCCGCCCTGATTGGTTTCAGGGCGTTATCTGTTGACATGTCGATGTTAACACCGTGGGTAATTCATTGTTGTTGTTTTTTTGGTGTTTTTTTTTGTAGTACGGCTTCAGGATTTGTTTTTTTTAAACAGTGTTCGTTTCATCTTACCTTTGGTTTCTTCATTTCATACCTTGAAAACAGACAATAAAAAGACATACATGTATGCAAATACACACATACACAAAAATACCGACACATGCGCACACACAAACATGCTCACACAAAGGGAAAAAGGGAATAGCAAACGTGGCAGAGTTTGCCGAGTGTTTTGACTGTAGTTCAAGTGAATCACGTTCAATTCAATTCAATTCAATTCAAATGATTTTATTTCCATATAAAGTAATACAAATCACTATACATAACGCTTACATGAGTACATAATAATTCAAGGAGCTTTGAATCACATAAGTTTCAACGAAACATGAATACAATATTATAATGATATCAACTTTGGTTTGGATAAATAAACAAGTAAGCAATACAAGACTTCTTTGTTTCAAATTAAAATCTTCAGTTGTTATTTAATTACCGCGGGTTGTGATACCGTGACCACTTCCAAATCCTGATGGCGAGGGGACAATAAGCAAATTCAGTAATCTTGCTCCTTCACTAAAGAAGATGACAATAAAATGTTTGTTAACAGATGTGAAATCTTATATTTGAAAAAGGCATTTTGTCCATAAACCAGAAGAGTCACACACAACAAGTCTTAAGATACGAAGATTTCCATTCGTTCATGGCAAGCCGTCAGTTGCACTCTTGAGACGTTTTATTGAAAGTCGAGACCACAGAACAAAAGAAAAGAGGCACACCTCTTAAAGTATTTATCAAAAATACTGAATGAAGACCTAACAAATGAAATCACTTCATTTTCATTTTTGTTTCGCAAAGAGTTCAGAAATCCTCTCTATAATCGCCGACTTTGCACATGTTTAATTTCTAACCCTAAGCTACTTTAACCCAAATGATCCTAATATTAGACTGTGAACACGAATGTGCCTATCATAATCAGCTGATGTGATCATTTGTAAGTTTGTTAGTTTGCTTTTTACTCTATACTTTACTTTCAGCCAAATGATAAATTAGTGATGGGATGCTGTGCGCTTGTAAACATCAACGATGCAAGATAAAGTGTATTTTATAGTGTTTCAATCAAACTGTAGTACTGACTGGTCACAAAATCATTCAATGGCAAGAACAATGTCTTTTGCACACGTCACATTGAACAGCCTAACATGGTTAGCAGCTGGTCGCTGAGATTTTCGACATGGGTACCGGTTGGATGCACATTGTCATACTCCAGCTGAGCTTCAGTCATCTGCCAAGCATTAAGGTAGCCAATTTTAAGCGGAAAATGCTCCAATGCGAATCGAATTCTATATTCCAAATCCCGAGCGTACCAGTCGCTGCAACACGCGTACATAACGAAATGGTAACCCTCTCGCGTGTTGGCGCCTTTTAACACCAAAACAGCACGCGGATTTCGTTCGTGTAGTCTGCGCATGGCTGCTAATATTCCATGCAATCTTTGTTCCAGCAATGTAGGCTTACAAGAAGTAAAATGAGCCCATAGCGACACTACCACTACCACAGTGGATTCGTTGTTGTTGATTTGATCTATCCGATTAGCCACATACTCAATATCTGATATGTGCGTCCATGCATTTTTTGAAATTGGGAAACCGTGGAAGGCGTAGAAAGTTGATATATTCCAAATGCTGTCGCTCCCTGTAAGCGGACCTGTATAATCTGCTTGATCGATGCTGTAAATAGTTTTAGTGAGTTTCAGCTTATCAATATAGAACATACTCAACTGACGGATCGTGGAGTCACCGAAAAAGTACACATGTTTGTTCTGTAGACAGGATCGTATGTGTTCTGCAGTTGAAAAGCGATGAACTTTGCAGTTTGACGGAATCCACGTACCATTTGAGTAATATCCTGCGATCTGGGGCTGAATTTTGGATATTCCCGGCGAACAGATAGGGAATGAATTAGCTAAATTTCGAAGATCATCTGAAGAGTTTCTCTGCGCAACATGCACCTGTGCTGTGGAGCCAGTCACCGGATATACCCAGCTGATAAAAGAAAGAAAATCGGTACCATCTTTAAAGATAAATAAGAGAAATCAATCAATCAATATGTATTAAACTATATCATATAGGTCAAAAGACTATACAACAAGAATACTTTTACAATTTGAAGATTTGATGAAATAATCCTGCTATAATTGGAAATTTCTGAAATTATCATATTATCATATTCATCAAGTGGAGTCCTTAAATGAAAATACTCAAGAAAAAAAATTGAGAGTAATCATTTTACACTATCAATGTCCACACCCAGTTCTCAATCATCATAACTTCCTGCAACACCCACAAAATCACTCCTTTCAGGTCAGTAAACAGTGGCGGATCCTGGAGGGGGCGCCTCCTTTCATTTGTTGTTGTTGGTTAAAACAAAAGAAATAAAAAGAACAAAAATGAAAGGGGGAGCAAGCGCCCCTTTAATTTGAGAGAAACCATCTGTAAGGCGATTGTAATGACATCAGAAAATTAGATTTAACCTCAGGTGTCAAATCTAACACCAATCAAGTGTAAGGGCGACATCGACAGGTTTAGAAAGTATGTGGTGATGGTGTTGAAATGTGATCACCTGCCACTTTGTGGTGTCAATTTGACACACTGCAGCTTGTTTTTTTTTTGACACTTCGCTGGTGTTAATTCAGCAATGACACTACATGATGTTGATTTGATGTCGCTGGTGTTAATGCCAATGGTATGACACCCGCCCAGCGTCACTAGGAGACCACACCCAATGTTGTTACCAGTTACTTTGTGTAAATGTGTTCACAGTCTTTGATCAAGTACTAGTTCTCTTGTTGAAGTTCAAAAGCAACAAGAACAGTAACTAATCACCTATAGTAGTGACACCCGGATGAACACTGGAAATTTAACACCAGCTTGGTAATTCATGGGCACCCATATGTTTTTTCAGTGTAGAAATTGCGCACATATTGCTGAAATAAAAATCCAAATTGCTCGATTGTGACATGTCTGGACACTAATCTGACATATCAATTATATAAAAAAAAGACTATACTTGAAGATTATAACATATCAATTTCATTTGTCGGAAATACTTGGGAAAGTGAAAGAGATGTTTTATTTCAAACACTTTCACAGCATACAGCTCAGATTCACAATTTTGCATATTATTTTGGACGTGATTGACTTTTGGTCTATATGATTTATCATTGGGTCAAGATGGACTTCATTTAATATGATTATGAACAAGCCAGATATGCCCGATGTTATTGAAAATGAATCTTCAGATTGCTCAGAAAGATGACGGCATCGAACTACGATCACAAGAGGCACAAATGCACCGGTAAAATCCTTTTGTGCATCCATATAGAAAACTGACTGCTGTTCGGATAATCATAGCCAGCTGGAACCCCCGTATCATGGCAATTACCCCCCCCCCCTGCCCCCCCCCCCCCCCGGCTAAATGCTGGTTAGTGATAAGGTTAGAGTATCGATTAGGGTTAGGATTAGGTTTAGGGTTAGTGTTTGGGTTAGGGTTAGGAGTAGGTTCAGGATTAGGATCAGGGTTAGGGTCAGGGGAAGGATCCGGGGTGATTCCCAAGGGGGTAATTGCCCTAGACCCGGACCTCCACCTCCGGAATCTCTTTGGTTATACCCACTGGCCAAATGCAGCTTGCTCTTTCTCACTCATTAACGAGACAGATTCCTCGTTGCTCTTGACCGCATCAAGTCGGTGCATGACCCTGTCGGTGCATTCGAATCTGGCGGGTTTCTCGCAGTACCAGGGTGAGCCTGTGCGTTTGTCGGTAAAGTTACACAGGTCACTTTCTTTCTGTTGACAAAGAAAAAAAAATGAATAGCAAATCCGAGTAACCTGGGAAATACAAATGATGAATGTAATTCGTCTTTCTTTCTTTTTTTTTTTGTCATTTACTGAATCAAGGCATGATCGATGTTGAGTGAGGAAATTTGAGAACCTGCTTTACTCAGAAGCTCTTAGTTTTGGCTTTTATATTATGTATGTTTCATCTATCTAATAAGGGTTGAGTTATACTTCATAAAATTCAACGTGCAAAGTACAGCTGTAAGTGAGAGAATATCAGTTAAACTATTGCCCACAGGAATCACCATTTTATTTTCGTCACATTTGTTTGTAGTCGAGATCTTCAGTGCCATCTTCACAGTAGATACCCGTTGGCTTTGAGTAATCAATGGGCTCACATCGCAATTTTCCCATTCGTTTGAAAATTTGAATCGTATTTCTTTGCTCGACGATTTTTTAGCATGTATTCTTTGTAGAATAGAATATTTCGCTTTCTCAAACTTTGATTTGGAAAATGGGCTAACATTTGATTTTCCCATTCGTTTGAATACTATTCGTTTGAATATTTGAGTCATATCTCTTTGCCCACAAAATGCTTAATATGTATTCTTTGTAGAGTATGATAGTTCGCCTCTCAAACTTTGGTTTGGAAAATGGGCAAACATTCAATTATCCCATTCGTTTAAATATTTGAATCATATCTCTTTGCCCACAGATTGCTTAACATGTATTCTTCGTAGAATAGAATATTTCGCCATCTCAAACTTTGATTTGGAAAATGGGCTAACATTCAATTTTCCCATTCGTTTGAATATTTGAATCATATCTCTTTGTCCACCAGATTGCTTAACATGTACATATTTTCTTTGTAGAATAGAATATTTCGCCATCTCAAACTTTGATTGGGAAAATGGTCTAACCTTCAATTTTCCCATTCGTTTGAATATTTGAATCATATCTTTTTGCCCACCAGATCGCTTAACATGTACATGTATTCTTTGTAGAATAGAATATTTCGCCATCTCAAACTTTTATTTGGAAAATGACTGGTTGAACTTCTTTCCATTATACATTTTGGAGTTTACGATAGTGATTTATGTTAGTTTGGTTAGTGCAACGGCATTTTTCATAATATACGTAGTTTGTTATACTAGTTTGTCCTAGTTTGTTATAATAGGGGTGTTTTTTGTTGTTCCTGGTTAAGATTATCAATACCATTGTAAAGAATACAAATTGTGTCCACACCATGGAAGGCCTTGGTAAGGAATTGCAGTACACCACCTCTTCCTCTTCACCGGGACGACTAAATGTACCTAGGTAGACCTGTCGCGGCTGGTGATTCGCTCGGAGACGATCAAGAACATAGACGGCTTCGCTGGAATGTACCAAGCCTACGTAGATCCTTACCATTCCGGACCATTTGAAGGTGAAAAATGCACTATACGAACCATCACCGTTGTCGATTATTTGGCCGTCTTGTGAAGAACTTGTCTTGAAGTTTGATGTGATAGTATAGATCTTGGCACGAAAGTAATCCCCACCGTGCGTCTTCATCTCATTGCGGCCATTTCGAGCTTGGATGCGCAACTCTAGTTCGTCGCAAATTCGGTAATTCGATTTCCTGTTGACAACGTCGAATGTGCTGAATTCACTGCTCGTGGTGTCAAGCTCACTCCTCCAGTTTGTTGGGTAGACGACGGGATAGTGGAAGGGGGAAAATTTTCTGATTGTCCTCTCCGGACAGAATGGATGGCGAAAGCTGTTGGACGAGCTGTGTGCATTAACTGCTTTTGAGTCACGGACACCTGATGTATCAGAATTGGCCCGTATCTGAATCATAAGAAAAAAAATCAATAAAAAAATATGGACGAGCTGTTGAAAGCAAATCCTTAAAAAAAAAAAAAACAGAAAAAAGGAACACATAAAAGATGAAAGAGCTGCCCCGTGTGAGGCAAAAAGTGAAGTCAATTTATCCAGCACCGGATCTGTATAGTATTATATGTGAGAAGGAAAATCATCGTTCGCTCAAACATGATCCCTTTTTTATGTTGTTGTTGTGTTTTAAAGAAAGAAGAGAGAGAGAGAGAGAGAGAGAGAGAGAGAGAAATGTACTAATCTTGTCAGTAGCATTCATTTCTATGTATTCATCTCATTTTCGTCATATTTTAACAAGGTGATAGGAGAAACTTGCTCATCCAGTGGCTATTATTCTGAAAAAGTGACAGAGACATGAATTTTACTCAATCCAATTCAATTCAAAGTTTTATTAATTTCAATCCAACAAAGAGTTAAGTAAAATATAAAACATGCCTTACACAATCATATTGTTTGATCAATTTGAAAAAAAAAATATTATATATAACGTAGTGTGGATCGAATTGTACATAAGATTTATACGATATATTAAGTATAGATCAAGAATAACCAATAACATCGATGTGTGTATGCTTCGAAAGGTTGACAAAAAAGTACTCATAGTAGTGTAGAGCTCAAAAGCTTTGTAGCCTTATGAATTTGGACCTATATTTTGTTGCACTCTTATATTTCCTCTATATTGCAAAATTATGTGTTTGAATTTAGAAACCAACGTCCACGACTCAAATTTCAATATCACAGTGCTTCTAAAATTGTAGTTTGTATGTTTGAATGGAAATAAGTGACATAGAATTTGAGGTAAATTATTCCATGAGCTGTATTATGCACTGCAAGTATTCGACGTCTTTGTCTTATTTCAGTTTTATTACTGAACTGATTGATCACTGCCACACACACACACACACATACACAAAAACACTCATTGCCTTGTAATAAGGATATCTATAGGTGGGCTTATAAATACCGTTGAACAAAATGGTACCATTTACTTTGACCTTTATTATTAGCCCCGCCTTCTATGTCGTTATTGGCAATTTAGACTTTTTCATAGGCCTATTCATACTTTTTTTTTTCACTGTAATAGCCACAGCATGCAATCAATCAAAGATAGAGTCTTTCTGAAAGTGACTTATGAAACTAATTTTTTTTTTTTTTTTTTAGTTCATTGAGAGGACAAGTTGACGTCATCCACTATTTCATTTTTCCCCGGACACATAAACGGAGACATCACCTATTATTGGCAACAAGAAAGAGGGTGTCAAGCTTTCATAACTACAGCATCCGGGAGGAAACAAGCTAATTTCTGATTCACAAATCGCTCTACATCGACGTAAATACGCACTGAACAAATACGCACAGAAGAAATCATGGGTATACATACTCGGCCAGGATTCGAACCTATATACCAACTCCTGCATTATCACCGTCCGACAGGCGACCGCTGCTTCTAATCCTTAATCTACTGATCAATTCAGTGCTCATGTTTGGAAATCTGTCAGTAAGTTGTAATAAAAACAACTCGACGGAAGAATTTCATTAATTTGAATAAGCTAATTTAATTGCTCTTGCAGTACACTCTGTACCACACCTCGTTGGCAAATCCGAGATTGTGAAGAGTCGAAGCGTTACATCCTCTTTCACAAGTTGTGGTTTTACTTTATCTCTTCAGCTTTTGAAACGTAATCAAAGTAGAGATAGTCTGCTAGATATTTCCAAATAATACGTGAAAAGGGAAATGCCATACATGTTATCGAATGGGACAAGGGGTGTATTAAACCACACGCATGGGTGTACTTCTTTGATCTAACCAAGGAGGTTCAAGAAAATGGAGTCACAACTGTCTTATTTCCTTTACTAGATGTTCGATGCCGCCGCTCAGAAATATTTGAAGCATGTGCCAAACTGGATCTGCCACGCAGATAGGAAGACAACTGACTCGTGTCTTATTGCATAATCACCAGCCATTTTCTAAGGAAGATATGTCTTTGTGATGGTAATTACTTTTCGCTATCCCTTCTTATACAAGGTAGGTGGTACAGACACGAGGATGTGCGAATATTGCGCAAAAAATGCTGAATGAAGATGAAAATTACTCGACTGGGCACACCCGGGCACTAATCTGATCAATAAAGAATTATATTTGAAGATTATTCCAGGTCAATATTATTTGTCGGAATTAAGCGGAAAAGTGATAAAGCCGGCTTTCCAGGATGGTACAGTTTTAAACATTGTTCACATGATACAGCTCTGATTTACACTTTTGCACAAATTTCTGCACGGGATTGATTTTTGTTTTACATGCTTTATCATTAACTGAAATTTCATTTCATTTAATAAATAAATAAGCAAAATATGGCCAATATTATGTTAACGTTCAAAATGAATCTTCAGATTGCTCAGCAAGACGGCTGCTTCGAACATCGATCATCAAAGGCACAAATGCACCCGTGAAATTCTTTTGTACATCAATAGAAATCTGACAACTGTTTGAATAATTACAGCCAGTTTGAACTCCAACTCTTAAACCTCCTTGATCTAACAGAAGGCCAGCATGGAAGTGGCACCAGAAAATTGCGCTGAAGGCTTTTTTTTTTTCGTCTGTCAGCTGATGTAGATGACCCCCGGAAGTGGCTACTTCACCTTGTACTAAAAGCAAACAAAACCAAATTTGGCATACATTTCCTGAATTTGTATTTTCTTTGCTTTTATTCTCAACCCTTTTCATAAACTGTGCCTACTAAGTTATGTGCACCTATACAATATTCATGACTGTGTCAAGCGAGCTAGTTCGAACAATAATGGTACCTCGACTAGCGCCATCTTACTGTCCCGGTGGAACATGTGCTCAGTCAATAAGCCAGCAGTGTGCAAGCGTAGGGTGACTAACGAAATCACAACGACTGCGACGAGAAGACTTCCCAAGAATAATCTCTGGATCGACAGAAGACTTGTTGCTGTAGACAAAACAAGACCAGACACTGTTATACGTTTACTTCAACTGTCATAATTTCATGAAACTGCATAGTCAATGACTCATGAGTTATGTTTTTTAAGAAAGACAGCAAAGTTACAGCCCCTTCTTTTTTAATTTCATTTTATTATCTCCTGCTGCAACTGCAACGTTTAACAATAATCGGCAATTAACCCAAATTGAAGCCCTCTGCAAACTTAGTAGATGTGTTGATGATATTAAGCAATGGTCTCACGATAATTATTTGAAATTGAATTGTGTTAAATCGGAATTTTTATATGTTTATTCTCAGTTCAGGCGGGGTAGCTCTCTCACAGAATTTTCCCTTGAAGATAGTAGGGCCTACTATCCCCATCTCTCAGTCCGTCAGAGATCTCGGAGTTATTGTAGATAAGCATCTGAACTTTCAACAACATATTAAGAATTCATGTCGTTCTACTGCTTGGGGTATTTGTAAAATTGGTAAAATCCGTAAGTTATTGGATCAGTCTTCCGCTGAACGTCTCATGCACGCATTTGTTTCCTCTCATCGTGACTACTGTAATTCCCTACTTGTTGGTATCCCTGCTTCAAGTACTGCACCACTTCAAAGAATTCAAAATACAGCTGCTAGCTTGTGACCCTTACAAAAAGATCTGACCACATTACTCCACTTCTCCAATCCCTCCACTGGCTCCCCATTCATCAGCGTATCACTTTTAAAATCCTTCTTATTGTTTACAAGAAATGCAATAATCTTGCCCCATCTTATCTTAAAGACTTAATTTCCTTCCGCTCCTCCACTTCAACCCGTTCTCTCCGTTCTTCCTCCACTCTCCAATTATCACGTGGTCCCCGCACCTGTACACGTTATAATCTATGGTGATAGGGCCTTTTCTGTTATTTCCCCACTTCTTTGGAATAAACTCCCTTTTTATATTGGTAACGCTGAAAATGCTGATATGTTTAAGTCATTGTTGAAAACATATCTGTTTACACAACCTTAATTCTGCTGTTGTTGTCGTTGCTGTCGTTGTATTATAATATGTACATAATGCTGTATTTCACTTTTACGTTATATTTTTGTCCTTTTTTCCCCGGATTGATGCGCTTAGAAACATCAGTATTAAGCGTATATATAAATGTTATTCATTATCATTATCATTATCATTAATTAGAGTGCTAGCTCTGTGAATCCGATAAAGATTTTGTTGTCTTTGAAATTCATTTCACAATCATTTTCTATGATTCAACACTATCGTTACAACTACCAAAAAAAAAAACAAAAAAAAAACTATGCTCCTCCACGTCATCCAAAAGAAATGATTTTCACTTCGTCATTTTCACCTATAGTTTTCGCATGCATGAAATTTGCTCAAAACATGTGTGCATGTGTGCTTGTGTGTATGGTGGGGGGGGGGGGGGGGTTGGGCGCTGTATTTGAGCACCTCTAATTCCACTTGAAGTACTCAATATTGTTTTATTTTTATTTGATTTTATTTTCAACATGATTTTACACAAAAGCCAAATTCTTTTCAGTAATATGACAAAAATTGTCAATATTTAAAATTTACAATGTATACATGATTAAAAGATGTATATAACAAAATCCATAATTACTACATTAGCTCAGAGCTAACTAAGGTACAGTATCAATCATTACATTACAAAAGCACACACACCTACACACACAAAAATGTGTGAGTATTTGTATGTTTAGAATGAATATACTGTACGATGTATCTGTTTTGAACACTGCTGTCTACACAGCCATAATAATCATATAAAATGTGACACTGCACCTCAAAACAAACAAAAAGTCGCCAGACATGAATTTTTAGTTAAGACCATATTCTGAAAGAGCAGACTTTAAGCTTTAAAATGATGTATAACTCAAATCAAATGGACTCTCCTAACCTATCTAAATATTGGAAAGAAAGCACAAACTCAGGAAAAATGGGAACTGAGAAAAGAGGCTCTGAAGTACAGTGTCTATTCAAGCGCTTAATCTTTACCAAACCCTGTTGGCTGTGCGATGAATGGGACAAAAAACAGGAAGTAAACCACTGGAGTAACAACAATGAAGGGATTATCAGATTTAAACTGAAATTAAGCATGCCTCATTAACACATTCTGTACATAATCAATGCCAACTTTCAAAGCAGTAGCACTATCCTTTCAAAATTATTAGAGTTGAATGTGAAGAGTGTGGACAAGGTTTTTCAGAAATGAAAAAGGGATTCTAAAGAAACACCTAATTACACTATTCTACCAAAAATGTTCGAGATAAACTGCTAAAAAACGCACTTTCCCGCCCGTTTTTTGATACCTAATTTTAGCATAATGTAAAAGAAGACCCGCTCTTTCAGAAAATATGAAAAAGTCAAGTTCGGCTAGGTTGACCCATTTCACTTATTTTCAGTCCTCACGCATAATCAGTGTGTGCGACTTATGTTCGTTTTGAGGTGCACGGTCACAAATAGTCCCTTCCCCACGAGAACGCTATTCCGCGAACGCCAAAAACTTGCAATTTTTAAGTGAAATGTCAAGTGACGTATCAAATGCTCTTTGTATAAATCTCTGAAAATTCCTATACGACATACTATTTATTTGCCATTGCCTTTGTTTTCTTGTCGTATAACTGCGTGAAGCTAATTTGGGAGAATTTCATTTCATTTCATTTCAGTTTTATTTCATTTCCGGCCAAAGCATAATAATCATAATATGACAATTTCATATAAACAAATTAAGTACAATGTAACTTTTACATTTCCCAATGAAATTGAGATACACATCATTTGTTTACATGAATCAATAAACATACTAGTTGAAGAAATACATGGGCAAAATGTGACTGAATCATAAGAAAGAAACTTCGGAAATGGAGGGGACTGCTAAAAAACCAAGCTTATATAGAATGCAGTCCCCTCGTGAGTCGTGAAAATTTATAGTAATAATGCAACAAGACAATTTGACATAGTCTTCGGGAAAATTTCTAAAACCATATTGAATTCAATACTTTATGATTATGCATAAATTTATAAATCCTATTATACACTGTATTTGGAGGGCCTATTAATCTTTCATGAATTTTGGATATAATAGGAAGGATAGAGATACGTGTATAGTTACTAATTTGACATGAATCATCTGTCTTCATACAAAGTAAAATCATCTTTCTTAAAAATTTGGTTTACCTTTGTAATTTTGAGAGAAGTAGGATATATGGAGACATTTTATGTGTAAGTGGATCAGCAATTTGATGTATAGACCTTTGAGTTTGAGGACTGATACACTTATTCTATCACAGCCGTTTGTCCTATACTTGAATTCAGATCGTTCGTAATATCAATAATTTCATTAGAGTTTGTAGGGTAAGAAAATGAAATGAAGAGGTGGGTTCAGGAAGAAATTTCGAAAAAGAGGCTTCATTTGTGTCGTCAAATTTTTTTGACAGAATAAAAAAAAGGGCGGTGAGTTGGCTCAGTCGGTAGCGCGTCTGCCTCACGATCCTAAGGGCCCGGGTTCGAACCCGAGTCTAATGGACTGAGCAATGTTGAGTGTAAGCATACCGTCCCCTCGAACAAGAGGCAAAACACTCTGTCCCTCGGATAGGACATGAAATGGAGGTCCTGTGTATGAGAGAGTATAACAACTCATGCACGTAAAAGATTCCGCTTCATTCATTCATCGTAAAGAGCATGGTGTTTAACCCGGTGAAGTGGTCCCACCTTACATCCAACTGGACCCCATGGCAGACCAGCTTAACGTAGCTGAATATGGGCTATCCAGCCATCTCTCAGATTGAAATGAACAAACAAACAAAACAAAAAAAATAAGACCTAATATTAACACACATATACACGCACACACGCACAGACACGCACAGAGAAATAATTGTTTTGGCTGTATCTTTTTGACAAATGATTGATTTCACATCATCAAATTAAAAAAAAAAATGATTTCTGTCGTACGCAATACACAAGCAGTAATTATAAATCTAGGGCGCCTGTATCTATTCCGTTGAGGAAGTATTGGCTCAAAAAATATTCTTTTAAACTTCTTAAAAAAAAAGGTCAGAAAGTGTATCTGAGGGCAATCGGTACTGATTTCCATGATACATGTATAATGTCAGGGCTCTATGTGCTAATCATATCGAGGTATTATTTAAGGGAATATTGTTGCATCCTCACGTGCTGGGTATTAATGCAAATTGGTATCAAATGACAAGAATTTAATTTACAAATAGGCATACTCTACTGAGGAGAGCATTTTGTAATGATATTCATTCATAGAAATAGCTATTTGCAGAGTGTTGATATCATCTGTCTTGAAACTATTTTTCAACGATTGAATAGAGGATCTGTGTCTGAGAGGTAGTGCGATTTTAGGCAATTTCCTTATCGCTTTAATTTCAGATGAAATGTAATCATCTTGTTTGAACTTATATAGAACGATTCCCCAAATAATATTGCAGTAAAAAATATACGGTAAAATCAAGAAAACTATGAAAAAAAATCCTTATCTCACTTTTGTTATGTCAGAACTTATTGCAACTTTTCCCGTTCTGCTTGAGTTTCTTTAATATTTGACTCTCGCGTCCAACGTCCCATGGAGAGTTGCAAAACAGCTCTCCTCATGTATACCTCTCTCTTTCTTCCGAGAGATTCCTCGTGCCCATTAAAATCTGGGCTAGAATCTTTCATACAAGGTGCAATGAAATTGCTCACGTGCCCTTTGAAACAACAGCCTAATTGTCATCTGTTGCCAGTGCGCTTTGCCTTGACCTATACTGGTTGTAGATAAATATAGACATGTCATACACTTGTCCTGTCGCGGTTGTCGGGCAGTACACAAGCGGCGTGCTGTATACAGGTATACCAGTAGTTAGTCACTTTTCCCGTGATAGCAATATGCACCTAAATGCACAGAGCATCAGCACAAGTTACTCATAAGTGACTGCTTTTCGTCCTCAGCATGACCTTATCAATAGCACCCAACTGGGATTCATCTGCTTTTACTGCTTTGTGAATGTGTGTGTTTTTACAGTTCAAAATATTGGCTAAAAGAAAAATCCAAACCAATTAAAGTTACTCTGAGAAGAAAGAGTAAATTTCACGAGCACAACCGTGAAATTTGATTAAAATCGGAAAAAGAATATAAGGGAAGCCATAAAATTGTCATGTTGTGCCAATTTTCACCATAGAGTTCTTGAACAGTCAAAATAAATATGTAATGAGTGGGTTGATGTCATAGAATCACATCTTTCCATATGTGACCGTGCACCTCAAAACGAACAAAAAGTCGCACACACTGATTTTGCGTAAGGACTGAAAATAAGTGAAATGGGTCAACCTAGCCGAACTTGACTTTTTCATATTTTCTGAAAGAGCGGGTCTTCTTTTACATTATGCTAAAATTTGGTATCATAAAACAGGCAGGAAAGTGTGTTTCTTAGCAGTTTATCTTGAACATTTTTGGTAGAATAGTGTGATTAGGTGTGTCTTTAGAATCCCTTTTTCATTTCTGAAAAACCTTGTCCACACTCTTCACTTTCAAATCTAATAACTTTTGAAAGGATAGTGCTACTGCTTTGAAAGTTGGCATTTATTACGGACAGAATGTGTTAATGAGGTATGCTTAATTTCAGTTTCATCTGATAATTCCTTCATTGTTGTTGCTCTGGCGGTTTACTTCCTGTTTTTTTGTCCCATTCATCGCACAGCCAGCACGGTTTGGTAAAGATTAAGCGCTTGAATAGACACTGTACTTCACAGCCTCTTTTCTCAGTTCACACTTTTCCTGAGTTTGTGCATTCTTTCCAATATTTAGATAGATTAGGAGAGTCCATTTGATTTGAGTTATATATCATTTTAAAGCTTAAAGTCTGCTCTTTCAGAATATGGTCTTAACTAAAAATTCATGTCTGGCGATTTTTTGTTTGTTTTGAGGTGCAGGGTCACATATAGTCTGTACACAACAAGTTAAATGTACACACACACGCACACACACACACACACACACACACACACACACACACACACATATATATATATAAATATATATATATATATATATATATATATATATATATATATTTGTTTAAATGCAAGTATGCCCTTTTAATAGTCTCAAGTTCAGATAGAAAAAATATATGACAGATCATCACAATAAGCTATTCAGCCATGAATACTCTTATTCTTTGCATTTTTAATAGCCATTTTCTTTTTCTTTTCTTTTTTGGTGTGTGTCTGTGTAAATATGATTGATGGAATTGATAGCTCGTCATTATCTTCAACTGTACGTACGATAATTGTTTGGCAGAAATCAGTGAAACATCATCACATCATACCTTGACGAGGTTTTATCCGATTTTTAATCACACTTTTACGGCTACTCATAAAAGAATTAACTTTCATTTCAGACTAACTTTTCACTCGTCATGCTGGTATGGATTTGCCCATAAAGGAACTGTATAAACTGCAGCCTTTATGTGGTTTGCCTATTACTATACACAAAGCAGCTTCTGCGAACGGCTTCACCGTAGGTCTACTTTGTGATCCAGACCTAGTGATGTCTGCAACCGGCTGAAATTCAGTTAAGTTTACTGCCTGTAGTTGTTTAAGGAATCTTTAAGATGATAATCGATACAAATAGATAAATCGCAAAGCGGGTAAGAGCACCATCTAAAGACATTTTGAATTCCATCATCAAAAAGAGCAAAATAAAACTCTCCAGTGATACCTTACTTAAAACATAAGAAGGAATGCTCTTGAGTATGACTGCAAATGCCCGATACATTGCTTTTCATTTTCTTTGTTTTTTTTATTTTTTAGGAGCTTCAATCGCACTTATTATAGTTCAATTCAACAAAACCAGAATGCAATAAAACTCTTCTCATGGTACTTTGTATTGGGCCAATTAACAATGCTCCTACGGCTGTGATAGGAAGGCTGTGCACCAAATGCGAAGCTCCGCAATTATCTTTGTATTCGTTTCATTATATAGTTTAAATCATACGAAAAAAAAAAAACGTCCTGAAATGGCTTCAAAGTGCGTATGTCTAGAGCAACCACAAAACAAAACAAAACAAAACAAAACAAACAAAACAAAACACCCCCCCCCCCATAATAAGTGATTTGGCTGCCAGGACATCAAGCTTGGCGTAGCTGCAACCCTTTTTGTTTGACTGATTCTGATTCGATTTCCAGAGACTCCAACTCTCCCGTTTTCGACGGGAGATCTCCCGCCGAAAACCCATTTTTGCAAAATCTCCCGTTCTCCCGCTGGAGATTTGATTTCTCCCGCCCTGGCTCTGTGTCTCCCGGTGGAAAGGATTTCTTACTTATTGCTATCGTATGTTGAAAAATAAGCCTTAGATAGCACCAGAGAACATCGAACCCTAGGAACTTCGCGCTTCGCACACATCAACTTGGAGTCTCCCGTTTGCTAGGGGTTTCAGGCGGGAGAATCTCCAGATCAGAAGGTGCTTGGGGTTGGAGTCTCTGGATTTCACATTTAAAAAAAAGTGAAGTTCAATGGGAGACTTATACAAAATGATGAAATTGTCATCCCCACCAATTTGAATGTTTGGCTGCGACTTAAATTATTATTTTGTGGAAACACAAAAATTCCATTCCAGTTCATTACAGTTCACAAAAGTTCCATTCAGTATACTCACACGAGTGTGTGTGTGTGTGTGTGTGTGTGTGTGTGTGTGTGTGTGTGTTTGTGTTTGAAATTGTGTCGCTTCTCCACGCGCGACATCTTTCATAAGGCGTTTTCACATCAGCCCGATAAAAATCCAAGCTCGAGATATTTTTCGCAGAAAATAGTCAGCAAAATAGCGCGCTATTAAATTTTCGAAATTTTCGAAACATCGGGCTGATGTGAAAACGCCTTTAGATTCAATATTCCAGATAGTAGAGCGTAACAAAGGGATTGCCGGTATGTCAGCGTCTTTTGTTATGGCGTAGCTGGAACCAGGTGCGAGCATGGTTAGCAACGATAGTGTTCACAGATATTCGGGCAGGTGAGGTTGTTTAGAATAAGTTTCCATGGCGATGATAGCTATGTAATCACATTTTGGTATTCCACGGACAGGTGTTACACGAGTCCAGCTGAACTTGCGTTGTAAATATGCCCAAGAGAGGGCACCAGATTGATTCTACTGGAGGCTCACAATTGATATACTTTGGCATACATATCATTTGTTATTATTCCACTTTATGCCATCTATCTCATTATGGGTAGCTATCAGCAGGAAGCCCTCATAGCAGATGGAATAAAAAACAACAACAAAACAAAACAAAACAAAACAGAGCTTTTCATTATCTAGTGTCTACCTGTGTGCCTTGCTCTTTTAGAATGACCGCCATTAGAGAATTCCACAAACCAGTTAAAAATAAGTCTGAAAAGGAAGAATAATTTATTTTATAACCTCAGCAGTAAAAATGTCATCACAATCGGATGAAAATTAGCCAGGACCTTCTGAAATTGTGAAGCGTTGCTATCAAATATTTATCAAACAGCTCTCGAACAGTTGGTATGAATTCATCACCGCAGTTGTCCACTGATTGTTTACATGAAAAATGGCGAGATTTAACATGCCTTTTCTGTTATGAAAGCGAAAAACGTAATGTTATTTTGCCCAATAAATAACTTGTTCGCTTAATTGTTCTATTTTCATCTGAGAATATGGCTCCAATATTAAACCGCGCTATACCGGGTGTCCCAAAAAAAGCGGAACGGTGGATTTTCAGTACCTTCCGTTCTAAAAGTGATATATTTTTTGACATCATTAGAAAGAACATCTTCCGCAGAAGACCATGATACCAAAATCATTAAATTTGGTTCAGTACTTTTTGTTCTACGCCAATTTCTATAAATGCAGTCATTTTCAATTTTTTGCGACTTATGAGATAATAATTTGGGTGCGACACGCGTTCCATACGGTGAATTGTGTAAGCTCGTTGATCCATGTCAACAAAAGATAACGCTTTCATATTGGGAGCGCACAAACAAACACACACACACACACACACACACACACACACACACACACACACACACACTGTTTTTTCCTGGCCTGTGCCCAATGTGAAAGCTGTATCTTTTGTTGACATGGATCACCGAGCTTACACAATATTCACCGTATGGATCGCGTGTCGCACTCAAATTATTATCTCATAAGTCGCAAAAATCCGGCGAAATTTGACAATGACTGCATTTTCAGAAATTGGCGTAGAATAAAATGTACTGAACCAAATTTAATGATTTTGGTATCATAGTCTTCAGCGGAAGATGCTCTTTCTAATGATGTCAAAGGATATATAACTTTTAGACCGCAAGGTACTGAAAATCCACCGTTCCGCTTTTTTTGGGACACCCGGTATAGCTGGTCTTTCATGTCGTCCAGTTGGATCTGAGGGGGACCACTTCACTGCCACTGGGTTAGGCACCATAATACTCTTTGCAATGAATGAACAAATCGGGATCTTTCATGTGCAGGAGACGTAACTCTCTTATACAGACACTTCCATTTCATGTCCTATTCGAGGGCCATCTCTGCAGTGTTTTAGCTCCTATGCTATAGGAAACGGTATGATTACACCATGGACCTACTACACAATGGACATACATCACTTGCTAATTAATTCAAACACCTGTTTCTGTCAAAAGCGTCATGGTAACATTTTAAACATGACTTCCTGCTTTGATCTCACCATGACATCCGACAGTAAACCTGGATAAAATCAAAACAGCGCTATGAAAAATCTTAAAACTATACGTAAGCAGAAGATAATAACTCTCTAAAGTCAATAAAATACATGGGCAGTTGAAGTGCATTAGGAAAATCATCGCTGCTTCAATTTCATTTGAATCTTTCATCGTCACTGACAAGAAAAAAAAAACCCTTTCCATCATTTCGGTCTTATTAAGCTGAAGTGCCATTTAGGACTCGACTGTCTTTGAATAAACACCCATGATGGGGAGCAGCAAACATCAAAACATAACAAGTTTGGTATCACAAAATTAATATTCATTGAAGTGGACACTATCCCCGGACACGCATTTAACGTTGCACAATGGTCGGACCGTCATGTCGCCTACCGTTCCTGACCATGTTCACTTTAAAACACTAGTCTAGTGTGAGAAAATGGGACAAAAGTCTTACCTAGGGACAACGGCGTAAATCCGTACTGAGGAGTGGGGGGGATGGTCACCATCACCACGATTACAAGCCCATCTACATAACCGGACCGGCGCAGCCTTGGGGGGGGGGGGGGGGGGGGTGGGGGAGAGAAGCTTGGTGCCCCCCCCCCCACACACACACGCATACTTTACAGGGATCGGATGTCCCACTCTTTTGCATGAAATATAAAGTGGGAGGAAAGTGGCAGCAAAAATATGAAGACCTTTTGTTCTTGTTGCTGCTTTTTTTTTTTGCTTGTCAGATGACTTGCGGCGGAAAATCAGACCTTAAAAGTATGAAGACATTTTTTGTTTTTGAAATATGCGAGGGAGCGGAGCGACCGAACGGGGGGGGGGGGGGGAGGGTGTGTAGGGGGAGGGGGGTGTATCCCTCTCCCACACGAGGAAGATTTTGCATTTTCAGACCTGAAATTCAGCGATCTGGTGCACACTTTTGGTGAAAATTTTGTTTTTTTTTCTTTAAAAAAAAATAGAAAATGAAATATTCACAATATATTATTGAATGACTAAATCGTGGTATTTCAGCTCTTGCTCCGCCTGTGCGACATCACTGCGAAGGCCTACTAATAAATAGTTGGGCCTATCACCGGCGTTGACAGGATTTGATCTTATAGGGGGAGCGGTTATGAGATCGTGAGGGAGCGAAGCAAGCGAGGGGGGAGGGTATGGTAGGGGGGTTTCCCCCTCCCACGGTGAAATCTTTTTACATTGAAAATTTTGACATTTTACAGTCCAAAAACTGCCGTTTGTAGCTATATTCTTCGCTTTGGAAATTAAGGGGGGGGGGGGGCACACCGGGCGCAACTGCTGTCAATCACTGGCAGCAACATCAGGAGAACGGTATAGCGATTAAATGCGAGCGAGCTTGAAAATTTTGACATTTTACAGTCCAAAAACTGCCGTTTGTGGCTGTATTTTTTTGCTTTGGAAATTAAGGGGGGGGGGGACCGCACCGGGTGCAACTGCTGGCAATTACTGGCAACAACATTGTTGACATTTTACAGTCCCAAAACTGCCGTTTGTAGCTGTATTTTTCGCTTTGGAAATTAAGGGAGGCGCACCGGCACAACTGCTGTCAGTCACTGGCAGCAACATCAGGAGAATGGCATAGCGATTAAATGCGAGCGAGCGGAGCGAGCGAGCTTGGAAATTTTGACATTTTACAGTCCAAAAACTGCCGTTTGTGGCTGTATTTTTTTGCTTTGGAATTTAAGGGGGGGGCCGCACCGGGTGCAACTGCTGGCAATTACTGGCAGCAACATCAGGAGAACTGCATAACAATTAAATGCCAGCTAGTGAAGCGAGTGAGCTTGAAAATTTTGACATTTTACAGTCCAAGAACTGCCATTTTTGGCTGTATTTTTTTGCTTTGGAAATTAAGGGGGCGCACCGGGTGCAACTGCTGGCAGTTACTGGCAGCAACATCAGGGGAATGGCATAACGATTAAATACGAGCGAGCAAAGCGAGTGAGCTTGAAAATTTTGACTTTTTACAGTCCAAAAACTGTCGTTTGTAGCTATATTTTTCGATTTGGAATTAAAGGGGGGGCGCACCGGGCACAACTGTTGGCAATTATTGGCAGCATGCAACATCAGGTGAATGGCATAACGATTGAATGCGAGCGAGCGAAGCGAGCGAGTTTGAAAATTTTGACATTTTATAGTCCCCAAAGTGCCTTTTGTGGCTGTATTTTTTCGCTTTGGAAATTAAGGGGGGGAGCACACCGGGCGCAACTGCCGGCAATTACTGGCAACAACATCAGGAGAATGGCATAACGATTAAACGCGAGCGAGCGAAGCGAGTGAGCTTGAAAATTTTGATATTTTACAGTCCCCCAAACTGTCGTTTGTGGCTATATTTTTTTCGCTTTGGAAATTAAGGGGGGGCGCACCGGGCGAAAACTGCTGGCAGTTACTGGCAGCAACATCAGGAGAATGGCATAATGATTAAATGCGAGCGAGCGAAGCGAGCGAGCTTGAAAATGTTGACATTTTACAGTCCATAAAACTGCCGTTTGTAGCTATATTTTCGCTTTGGAAATTAAGGGGGCGCATCGGGCGAAAACTGCTGGCAATTATTGGCTGCAACATCAGGAGAATGGCATAATGATTAAATGCGAGCGAGCTTCAAATGTTGACATTTTACAGTCCCAAAACTGCCGTTTGTAGCTATATTTCTCGCTTTGGAAATTAAGGGAGGCGCACCGGGCGCAACTGCCGTCAGTCACTGGCAGCAACATCAGGAGAATGGCATAGCGATTAAATGCGAGCGAGCGGAGCGAGCGAGCTTTAAAATTTTGACATTTTACACTCCAAAAACTGTCGTTTGTAGCTATACTTTTCGCTTTTGTTTGTCCCACTTTTATGGGGGAACCATCCCCCCCCCCCATCGGCGCCTCTGCATTATGAGGGTGCTTTTGTTAAGTGAAAGATCTGCTGCACACTCTTTGATTAATTAGGGAAATATACGTCAATCTCAAAAGTGTACAAAGTCTATCGAAAGGGATCCTGTATAGCGGAGCTTTTTGCATGTTTATGATTGCAATACAACGATTTTCCATTTTTCCGATTTTCCAATTTTCCATTAAGAAAGTTCGAGATTTGTCCTCATCTCGGGAATTGCTTGGGGGATAAATGATTTGTCTGCCTAAACACTTCCGTAGGGGCGGGGCAAATGCCCCTTTGCCCCCCCCCCCCCCCCCCCCCCCCCGAGATAGATTCGACGCCCCTGATCTTCCCTGGGTATGCCCATAGATGTAGGCCTATCCTGACTGAGTCACCAGTCACTGTCGTTTCTCAGGAATGATTCAGGAAATGGAGGGGTTCAATTATGGCGATATAGTTTTTGTTATTGTTTGTTTGTTTGTTTTCGTACATATTTTGCAGATGGTCCCAGTTACTCGCGTCATAGCATGTTTACATGTAGGCCTATACTATTTGACGTTGTCAACGTCTGAGCCATACCTTACAGTGTATGTCCATGTTACTTTCTTCGCGAGCGAGCGAAGCGAGCGAGCGCTTGAGAAAATTATGTATACATTTTCCTACAAGATAGAATACTGTTCAGCTCTGTTACCTGTCTAAAGGCCGGCGTACAAACGTCATGCGATATGCCAAAATTGATACAATCACATTTCTGCTTCCTCCATTTTTTTTTTCAAAATTCAGGGGGGGATGATTGTACAGGCCATCCCCCCCTCCTCAATTTCAGGGGGGGATATATCCCCCCCATCCCCCCCGGGATTTACGCCCATGCTGGAAGCACTAGCTGCTAGGTATTTGTATCGTCTGGCTATAGTGATATATCATTTATTTTTACCTCCGCCACGGCAGGAGGTTATATTTTCAGTGACAGTTGTTTGTTTGTTTATTAGTTTGTTTGTTTGTTTGTATGTGTGCAAAATAACTCCATAAGTTGTGAACCAAGTTGGATGAAACTTGCAGGAAAGGTTAAGAATGACACAAGGAACAGAGGATTAAATTTATGTAGTGATCTGGAAATTTTCATGGATTTTTGAAGGATTTTTATAATCTTTTGGCAGTTAAAGATCTAGATGGCCCTTCCCTTTTGCATTCCTTCCCAAATAGCACAGAACATGATATATTCCACCAGAATGACAAGACTATTGTAAATCTATAACATTTCTGTGATATTTGAAGGTTGTTAACCATTAAAATTCAAATAATGCACCAAACGCTCTCCGTAACATATTCTGTGTACTAGGCACAGCTGCATACATTAATCCTCCTGTGGTTGTAATATGATACTTATACTTCAAACAACAGATATGCATGTTAAAGCTGTCAGAAAAGAAGAATTCACTAGCTTCTCTTACTTTGTTATCAATGGCAAATAACAACACACCACTTACATGAACTACATGTACAACTAAGTGCATCACACAGGTCTGTAAAACTAGACTAGTATTTAGATTTGTAATTTTTGCGAAGTTCGCAAAAATTATTAAAATCTTAACGGTCAATTTAACTAAACAAATAAAGACCCTCTTGAGTTCAAAATTTACAGGAGGTTTCCAAATAGTGTTTTCTACAATACCTAAGTGTTCTCACCAATTTTTCAAAAATTTGCATGCAAAAGGGATTGGCTGTCTTTAAGGTCAGTGAACTTGGGAGCTCAAGCTGGGTGTATTTGAGGTTTGCATATGCGCTCTAAAGCGTGTGCTCTGCTCGGGCCAGGCGCCGTGTTGCTGGAAGCTGATGACGTATACAAAAAAGCTTCTATCTTGGAAAATTTGGTGATTTTCAGCTTGGGTATTAACGAGCTACTTAACAGAGGTCTGCGCTCTGTACGAGTGCTTTTCTGGATTTCTTCGTTTCATTTTTCACAAGTTATTTGCATAATTCTGATGATGTACATGACACACAAGTGAAATGATTGATAGTGCTGGTACTTCCTTCCTCTATTTTTATTTTCTGCTTCATTGTAGTTCTGGGACATGGGCTATGGCTATGACATCAAGACTCTTTACAAGACTGGCTACCTGGTTCTCGGCCTCTCCATCGCAGGAGCAGCGGGCCTGGCAGCCCTGTAGGGTGCCCTCGCTCATGTCAACCTCCCTGGGCAGACGGCAATGGCGTCATTCCTCAGTAAATGTGGATGTGGACTGCTGCACTTCTGCTGGTCATTAACTTGTTAACTGCCGATGTATAATTGGAGTTGTACACCCACACAAGGGCATTGAGACGATGTTTTGGAGATTTCAGATGAAGATCATGCTCTTTACTGAGCTTCCTTTGCGTGATGTTGGCTTTCATTTTTTAAAGACTTTTATCTTTTGTTTATATTCTTCTTTCTTTCCAGAGGTCATAATTTATGAAGGAAACAGGCACTGATATTTCAGAAGAATTGCTGTCTGGGAAAAAAAAAAAAAATTTTTTGAGCAAGAAATTTACAGTTTATGCTGCACATTTCACAAATGTGCGCTTTAAAGGCATAATATGACTGGTTTAATTCACGATCTAGAACCTCATCCATGGAATAAGAACAATGTGTTGTCACTTTTCACAAGAAATATTCAGATTTTTTTTTTTTTACCCTACATTCAATACATTTCTGTCGGGGAGGCAATATTTTTTGCGAGTCGTGACTATCACAATTACCCGTCAACTCGCCAAATTTGTGAAAAGAAACAGTATCACTGTGATATAAAGCATGTATACTGTAACATATAAATGGAAGTGTACCTGTAACAAGGTTGTACTGTAGTAGATATCTCTAGATAAGTAATGCCTGCTCGTGCTTCGGAAATTTCATAAACTGAATTAACCCTTTCCATACGGGAACCTGGTGGCCTGTGTATTAAGTCTATTGGAGTGTCAGAATTCAGCATGGAACGGGTTAACATCAATGATTTCTGCTTGGGGCAAATCATTGTTCCTAAAAAAACCTGAGATGCTGTCTTTGTGAAATGGAATATGATGCAGAATCAGCCATAAAGTAACTGGAGATGAAGTTAGTGTCGAAATGATGGATCCAGGGTTGGGATTAGCTATTAGCCAAAGTCTGGTCAAGTGTGCTTGAGTGATATTTAGCATCTTCAAGCATGGAGAAGCTAGGGAATGACACTTTTACGTGTCTGTCAATCCAGTCTATACACGAGTACGACCCACTATGCATTGGCCCTTACACTACTTAGAAAAAAAGAAAGACCATAACACGTTTACTGTGACTGCATACGTACGTATGTGGATCTCATTGCTGTTTGCCTGGAATATGCATGTGAAGTGTGTACTGAAATTGTGAATGTGTAGATTATAATAAAGTATTTGAAAGAAAACGTCAGAAGTGCAGATCGAGGGATTGCTTTTATTCTTGGTTGAGAAACAATGCTGCTTTTTGAGTTCTCTTGCCTTTTTTTTTCAAGTTTATGGAAAGAGAGAGAGGGGGGGGGAGAGAGGGGGGGGGGGGTGAGAGAGGGAGAGAGAGAGAGGGAGAATGGGGGGGGGGAGAGAGCATAGTATAGCATGCCTTATTTACAGACTCTGATTTTGACAGTGTTGCGAAGTTTTTCTTTGCATTTTTTTTTTTCCAAATGCAGATTTTAAGAAATTTATGTTTTGTTATTGTGATATGTTATCTTTACCTGCAACAGCCCTTTGAATTGGGCTCTTCATGTTAATTCATTTGTATTCAAATTAAAAATACATACATCAAGAAGAGGCCAGCTTAGTGGACAGAAAGCTATTATTTTCTGGTAAAAATCGAATTTCATTTTGCTGATCATGATACTCATGATCAGATGCAGTTTCTTTTGTGTGTGTGTGTGTGTGTGTTCATTATTGCATTTAAAAGTAAATTCAATTTCCCTTTTCGCTTTTTAAGCATTACCTCTACTCAGGTTATGACTAAATTTTCTCCACCGAGTATTCAGAAATGTGTGCGTTTTTTTCTTTTTTTGAAGAGGAAAGCTTACGCTAGTGATACCTATACAGTATTGTGGTGTTAGTGTTGGTGTCTGTAACACTGTGAGGAATGATGTAGGCAAGATATGGAGATGTGTTGCCTTTCTCTAATGCTTGACGACACGAAATGATGTCACACTTATCTACCACAGCTTGTGATATTAAAAGAGTACAGACAGGACTAAATACTATGTTGTGCCTGCTTCAGCCATGTCTATTTCATTTTTTTTTTGGTACTGGATATACATTGCATAAATGAATAATGAACGAGTGAATGAATGAATGAGTAAATACATACATATCATATACGTATTGTGTATATATATATATATATATATACATGTATAATAAATAGCGAGAACTTTGAGCAAAGAAAATGGGTTTTCATCGGGATTCGAACCCGAGACCTCTGAATTACTAGACCGGTACTCTACCGACTGAGCTATTGAAAGCCCTAGATCGGTGTTCGTCCCAAACCCTTAACTCTCTTTGCTCGTGTGGAAACCCATTTTCTTTGCTCAAAGTTTTCGCTATTTATTATTACAATTGTTTCTGGTCAGTTTTTCCTTCCTTGTTTCGATATATATACATGTATGTATGTATATATATATATATATATATATATATATATATATATATATATACTGTACATATACAACCATTGTATGAAGTTTGATAGCAAAATTATGGTTCAGCCCATTTTTTTTTAAATTTTAGATACATGTATTTTCGATTAAAGCCTCAAAAAAGAAAAAAAAAGGAGAATAGCTAATGACCATACCCTCGAGAATATTCCTTAATTATAACGTGTGAGGTACAATGTACCACCATAAGATTTAACTTTGCTCTAATGATGGACTTTTAATGTTAAATAATGGTGCTTTACGTATTTTGTGGTCAAACTGATTTTTTTTATTAGCATAATGATATTTTTTTTTTTCTAAATTGATTTTGTAACATTTAAATGGAGGAACAAGACCATGCCACATGACAATCAGGAAAGCAATGTCACACCAACAATAATTTCTCAGAAATAAAGAAGTGTATTTACAAGCCAAATCTCTATGATACATAAATCTATGGATGAATGAACAAATATAATACACATGACTACAAAAGAACACATTGTCTGTCTTACACTACGTCAAGGTTTTGACTGCCTGCCATAGAGCCAGCTACCTCTATCCAGGCTTTCAACAAATGCAAAAGTGTACTGAATACATGTACTGTACATGGCTTTGTGACCGACTCCCATCTTTTGGGAGTTCATTGGTTATTGAGGGAAAAATTGTTAGTGTATGGGCAATAATTCCAATTCAATTACTATACAGTACTAAAGCTTTTCCCCCCCATTCTGATCACATTCAATATAAGGCTCGGCAGCATCATGCGTTAGATCTGTGGAACATTGCCATGGTAAAAAACACACAAACAAACAAACAATCCTCCAACACAAAAAGAAAATGCAATATGCACGTCTGTACACTTACATAGCATGCATTATATGTGACCCTGCACCTCAAAACAAACAAAAAGTCGCCAGACATGAATTTTTAGTTAAGACCATATTCTGAAAAAGCAGACTTTAAGCTTTAAAATGATGTATAACTCAAATCAAATGGACTCTCCTAACCTACACTGTATCTAAATATTGGAAAGAAAGCAAAAACTCAGAAAAAGTGTGTACTGAGAAAAGAGGCTCTGAAGTGCAGTGTCTATTCAAGCGCTTAATCTTTACCAAACCGTGCTGGCTGTGCGATGAAAGGGACAAAGAACAGGAAGTAAACCACCAGAGTAACAACAATGAGGGGATTATCAAATTAAACTGAAATTAAGCATGCCTCATTAACACATTCTGTCCATAATTCATGCCAACTTTCAAAGCAGTAGCACTATCCTTACAAAAGTTATTAGAGTTGAAAGTGAAGAGTGTGGACAAGGTTTTTCAGAAATGAAAAAGGGATTCTAAAGACACACCTAATCACACTATTCTACCAAAAGTATTCGAGATAAACTGCTAAAAAACACACTTTCCTGCCCGTTTTATGATACCAAATTTCAGCATAATGTAAAAGAAGACCCTCTCTTTCAGAAAATATCAAAAAGTCAAGTTCGGCTAGGTTGACCCATTTCACTTTTTTCAGTCCTCACGCAAAATCAGTGTGTGCGACTTTATGTTCGTTTTGAGGTGCACGGTCACATATTACACCTGAATAGATCCTTGTTATTTGATCGGTTGTTTGCTATGTGGCTCCATTTACCGTGTAATCTTGGATCCATGCGATTTGCTCCATTGCACGCACGCCTAGAGCCCAGCAGACTGTACGTAAAAATGCCTGCGTTTGCAGTGTGTATGCGACAGTGCGCTAGTGAAAAACGTGCAGTGAGCACTCTCTCCATCTCAGATGCCACACATTCTCTCTTGCTTCTAAATTCATAAAACATCAAATGACAAGATTTTATTCCTAAAGGATATATAAAACAAATAATGAATGTTTTTCATTCGTGCAATGGACAGAATATTTCATTCGGTGAAAGATGAAATTATTGATCCATTCAACTCGGCTGTGCCTCGTTGAATGGATTATTTTATCTTTCACCTCATGAAATAGTCTATCCATTGCACTCATAAACATTCATTATTTGTGTACTTATGAAGGAAGAGGCAGGCCTCTACGTATTACCTGCATGTACTGGTATTGGGCTCCTCAGTCACATTACCAAAAAAGTAAATTGCACACTGTAGGCATTAACCTATTGAGGACTGGCTGATTATGCTACAACACGCATTTCCCGTAGACACTTGCCTGAGTATACTCGGGACTTGTCTTCAATGGGTTAAACATGCAAATGAATAATGTACAGTGGAAACTTGGTACATCGACATCTTTGGGACCACGATAATTTGTTCTTTATATCAGATACTAATGTATTTCATTACTGTATATCAGCAGTCAATAAACAGTACAAAACAAAGGAAATAATTTCATTGGGACCAGAGAAATTAGTGTGTACATGTATCAGGTATTTTGTTATAGCGGATCTCTTTATATTGAGTTTCCACTGTACATTTATTGCATTGATATTGACTTTTCCATGGTGGGGTTTATGCCAAAGACAGAGAATACTAATAGGATTCAATCGAGTATGAAAGTGAATTTTGAAGTGGATTACTGGTCTAGAAAATTTTCCGACGTCTTGGCGAGGTAGATCCTGTGTATCAGGAAACAGTACAGAAACAGTCATCGTCTTTCACACTGGAGGCTCAGCTGTCTCTGGATGTGGGTCTTGTTCCTCTCGTCATTTGAAACACCATCCTCTGGCACTAAATGATCGAACGTCTTCGAGGCTGATCTCTTTATATTGAGTTTCCACTGTACATTTATTGCATTGATATTGACTTTTCCATGGTGGGGTTTATGCCAAAGACAGAGAATACTAATAGGATTCAATCGAGTATGAAAGTGAATTTTGAAGTGGATTACTGGTCTAGAAAATTTTCCGACGTCTTGGCGAGGTAGATCCTGTGTATCAGGAAACAGTACAGAAACAGTCATCGTCTTTCACACTGGAGGCTCAGCTGTCTCTGGATGTGGGTCTTGTTCCTCTCGTCATTTGAAACACCATCCTCTGGCACTAAATGATCGAACGTCTTCGAGGCTGATGCAGTTTACTGACATGACTGTCTTGTGGTTCATACTGACTTTTGACATCATCACACAACATAGAGTGGTACAGTGCCAAAATATTGCCTTGTTATTGCTTATGCCATTGCTCCATACTTTTAATAGGCTGATGGCTACACTGAAACTTCAAATGAGGGTGCACATCATGGTTGCAACCAGCAGTTTACCTACATGACGCGGGTAAAGTGGAAATCTGGAATTAAAGAAATCTGAAACAGTGCACTCCCGTTATAACGAACATGGTTATAACAAAATTCCGGTTACAAAGAAGTAAAAATTCAGGCACAAGATTATCCACTCTGTATAATCATTGTGTATTTGTATGGTTATAACGAGATCTCGACATAACAAAAGAAAACCGCCGGTCTCGAGGACTTTGTTACAACGGGAGTCCACTGTACAACCAAAAAATACCAGATATGACAATATTTTGTGGTCCCACTGTGATAATTTCACCCCTTCATGTAGGACTCGGCTAAGCCATGGATATAGCAAGATGTTTGATAGTACTGTATCAGCAAAAACCTTTGCAGTCCCAGATCTCTTTGAACAGACTTTCCGCTGCACATGAATCAGCTGCTCTGTCTCCACCCTACAATCTCTTGCTCTTGATGGGCTTTGCGTGGATGGGTTCCGTCCAGTGCAGTGAGAACATGAAGACGAGGGAGAGGAAAGCGAAGAGGCCAAACAGGGTCAGCATGAGCACCCGGGGGATGAAGGTTTGGTCTGTGATCTGTCGGGAGTTGAAAGGAGATTTTATAATGTCAGCAACAACAGAAACAACAACAACAGCAGCAACAACAACAACAACAACAACAACAACAAGAGCAACAACAACAACTTTTGAGGGACAGGGTGATGGCTCTCAAAGAAAATAAAATCAAAACAAACTTACTTTGTCACGTTTCTAAAATTTAAATGTTAGAATTCCTGGTTACTGATTGAATACGCAACTCTCAACTGAAAAGCGACTGCTTGTTTAAACTGTGTTTGATTTTAAAACAGTAAAATTGATTTGAATAGAAAGAGTAAAACTTGATAAGCACAACACTGAAAATGTGATCAAAAGCAGATATAAATCAGGGAAGATATGAACTTGTGCTCAGTGGATAAGACCACTAAACTATCAACCCCAAGGGTCCTGCTTCAAGCCTCCTGGTATACAGTAGTTATGTCCTAAGGCAATTCACTTTATCCAGATTTCATACAATGTAGTCCTTCAGAAGGGACTTGGAATGTCAGTCCTGAGGGCGGGTTTTTGTTTTTTTTGATACAGTGCACTCCTGTTATAACAAACACAGTTATAACGAAATTCTGGTTACAACAAAGTACATTGTAATAATTCAGGCCACAACATAATCCACTCTATGTATTTCTATTGTTTATTTGCTCGGATATAACAAAATTTCAATATAACGAAAGAAAACTGCCGGTCCCAAGGACTTTGTTATAATGGAAGTTCACTGTACAGGCAGTCACTGCCTGTTTAGCAGCCACATGATCACAGCATATTTCAAAATATTAAAACATTGAATATTATACAAACCTTATTTCCTTCAGGTTCCGGCACACTTCCCTCTCTCGGAATAACAAGTAAGACGATGGTGATGATAGTAACAAGGAAGGAAAAACCAAATGCTGCTCCCCTGTTAGAAAATACCATAGTATACCAGTAGTAAATAAAAGACAGGTAGAATATCGTTATGTCATAATTACTGTAAAATGAGAAATATTCACGGCATGGAATTTCAGTGAATTGGAGCCAACGGCCTTTTTGCAGCATCAATTTTTTTTCTTTAATTACCACTGGCATACAATTCATTAAGTGTAGACAAGAACTTTCTCGTGCCTTTTAATTTCGCAAATCTTGGGTCTCGCAAAAAATCTACGGTTTTACAGCACTCAGATGTGAATATACTGAGAGTTTCCATCTAATACCCTCTATGTGCAATTCGCCACACTGTAGAGATACCAAAGTGAATATGTGAATGCTGAGTAATTTCTGAATTTTTTCAATGCAAAGTGGACATTACCCCACACCATTACAAACTGCATTTACATTTACCAAATGAATAAAAGAAAACTTGCAAATAAGAAGATGAAGAAAGAAAAAGTGAGAAGAAGATGAAGAGTGAAAGGAAAGGAATAAAAGAAAAAGAAAAAGAAAATGACACGGACTAAGGAGAAAATGGTAATAAAAAGGAGACAAACCTCAGATTATCAGCCCTTGACAAGACTGCACACAGAAGAATGGCCAGGGACCAGAGAAGAGCCAGGACAAACAGCCCAGTTCCGATACCAAATATGAGAGCCATCTTGGTTGCCGTGAGCTCCTCTGGTGCAACATGCAGGCTGTCATCTGATATTGGCTTTCATCTAAACCAGTGTAGAGGAAAGACAGATATGTTCAGAAAGTAACATAGTGATTGTAGATGATGATTTATGCTGCATTCTACTGTTTCTGTAAAATTTTATCTTTTTTGTATGTTTCTTTGTCTCCCTCCAAAGCACGTGAGAGACCTTGCCAAAGGTATGCGCTATGTAAGAATGGTGATAATAATAATGATAATAATAATAATAATAATAATAATAATAATAATAATAATAATGATAATAATTATAATAATAATAATAATAATAATAATAATAATAATAATAATAACAACAACAACAATAACAATAATAATAATAATGTGAGACAAAGATACAAACTGACAGGTGTCTGTAGACCTGAGAATGAAGAATAAGTATTAGTGGCAGCATCTAGGGATTTTCTCTCGGCACAAATTGGGTATCATACTAATCAATGTCAAGCATTACAGACAAAAATAGCTGGGCACTGGTATATATACGCACATTCTGGTGTGGTTATCTACATCCCAGTGAAGAGCAAATTACTACATTTACTTACTTTGTTTTATTGATTTATCATTATCATTATATATTACTATCATTACTGCAAGAGGATGTTATCTCTTGAGTAACCATCAAGTGATTTTTTTTTTTTCTGATTAAACATTGCAATTGTTGCACATGCTTGGAACAAAGTGAATTCACTGATGAATTTTACTTTAAATATTTTGGTTTGTTTTGTTTTGTTTTGTTTTTTTAGCCCAGATGACTTATTGCATCACCAGCCAAATCAAAGATATCAAAAATAGCAAACTGACTCATTCCCCTCAATACAACAACAAAAGGATGTGACAAATGACTCATCATCCAGAGACCAAAACTCCACGCATATCTTCATCTGGAGTCTCCCGTCTGGATGCCCAGCAAAGTGGAGACTGATCTGACGAACATGTAAGTGCACAAGGAATATGCGAGCAGAGTATATCATCAGGTGCAGCACCCCTTGCAGCGAGAGTCTAGCTCTATGGAATTATGTAGATGCTGTCTGGTCCTGTCTTAGCTTTATTTTAGAACGTAAATGACTGATTAAAAGAAAGTGCTCATTAAACTTAAAGTCAAACTTGATATTAAAGAAAAATTCTACAAAGGAGAAAATATCTTTTATGTGGAAAACACACAGCTAGAGTGGGAGAAATTCCAACTCAAACAGGAGAATGGGAGATTTTGTGAAGATGACCTCGAAGCAGGAGATCTCCTGCTTTCGGTGGAAGAGTTGGTCATCTCCAAAACCTGAATCGTAGTGCTTCATAGGGGGAGATTCTTCCCAGACACCATACATCTCTGGAACGGCCTACCCCAAAGTGCAGAATGCTCACCATAACCTGACATCTTCAAATCCCAGAGTAAAGACATAACCTATACAGGGGAGCACCGTAATAACGAGGATCTAAAAACCATCACAATTAAAGGGATGGTATAGTTTTGGTTGAGACCTAGCTTCAGGTTTCTAGCACTTTTTGGTGAGATAATTAGAAACCTCTTATGAAATGTGAAAAAGGATGTAATTCCAAGAGGAATTCAACGTTTATTTGATGGAAATTGGTTTTGAAATGGCTGAGATATTCAAAACAGAGCGATTCTAGTCAAAGGTGGGACCCATCTCTTATTAGGATTGCTTTGTTTTACTTTGTTTTTGGATATCTCAGCCATTCCAAAACCAATTTTCATCAAATGAACTTTGAATTCCTTTTGAATTGAATGCTCTGTGTTATGAGAGTTTCCAGCCTCTTCACAGCAAGGTTCCACTGTGTTCAGTTATAGGGGAGCACCCATCATAACAGAGAGATTTTTGGAACTGAGAAAGTCTTAATTTCATGTGCATACCATTTTACCCAAACTCAATTTTATGCCATGAGTCTCATGTCCTTGGCACTGGGAGAACTCTACATAATGTGTGAGCTTATGACTCAGAGGCCATGCAGGAGTGTTGGAAGATGAAAATGTGCTGGGGCAGGATGGGCTTAGCAACAGATAGCCCTGACTTTAATACCTACTGAAAACAGAAGTTTGGTAACACTCAAACAACAGGATCTCTCTTTAATCAAAACCCAAACACACTGTTAGTGTTACAAAACAAATTACTTCGCCAAATCGTGATATCAGTCCCCTCTCGTTCTGCGTGTGCGTCTCCACTATGTGCAAAGTCTATGGAGGTTGAAAGACGTCCCCGGCTATGACAAAATGAATGGCGGTGGTGAATGGAGTGGGGACCTATTTCGAAATAATGCCAATTACTTCCTGCACATCATCAAACTGTTGTATATATGTCGTATAGGGATCAATTCCTTCAAGAAGGTTGATCTACCAGACCCAAGAATCATGAATCTCCTACGGGCTCTAACAAAACATCCTTTTTCTCCCAAGCTCAGTTTTTAATGCTAGCACCTGCACCCATGCAGATTTTACTGAAAAAAAAAAAAAAAATGATTGCTTAACTGTACTTTACACTGAATCATCATGGCACTCCTTGACTTAGACAGAAAGATCCGTCTGTCCGGAGGACTCTTTTGTATTTACCGAGGGGATCCGTGAAGCCAGACGCAGTCTCCGCGGAACATTCCCCGACGGACAGATGCAGACCGATCTTTCGGTCAATCCTTGACCTTACATTTGTCGTAACACTTGACTGGCAATTCACATCAATTGTTTTGCACATCTCTGTTTTCAGTGTAAAGAGGGATTATCTCGTCAATGCTGCTACAGCTCTAACGCTACGGTCTCAACTTCAACTTCAGTTCAAGGTTGGTTGCGCGGCTAGGAGCTGTCAGCAAGCGCACACAAATATTCCCATGCGTGGGACTAAGACTCAGTAAGAGTAAATTGCTCTAATTACTAGTACTTACGTCTGACTTCCAGTTTTATAGCAACTTGTGCTCCAATTTCTACATAATTTAGCCGTCATAGACCATTATGTGTCACATCTGCAAGTAACTTACAACTTTCGTGCCGTCTGTCACCGGATCACGTCGAGTTTTCCTATGAGCTAGCTGTATCCATAACAGTGCAATGTAGACCACTGGCGGCGCCGCGTACATCAACATACATTGTACAGTAGCCTGACTAGTAACCGCTCACTTTGATACTTTATTGTGAATAACTTTACCAAATTATATCCTTCCCGATCCAATCCTGTGAAATGTGGTTGGCGATATTGCTCTTTCTTATGTGTATTACGATCATCTGCTCACGAAGTCCTATAACGGAATAAACGCGCGATACCTTCGTCGTTACATCCTGTACTAGTAGCCGCTCACCCGTGACTAGTAGCCGCTGGATCCGGGCTAACTCGGCCCACGGGACAACTCGTCCCACCCGTCGAGGGTGGGCCGAGTTGTCCCACCCGTTGGTATCGATAGTGATCGTGAGCGCTTGTTTGTGTTTGAGGTTATTTTGTCTTTGTGACGTCTTTTTTAACCGTAAATTTTATAGAATTGTGCTCAGTGGTTTCTGTAAAGAGTATTTGCCAACTTTTGGGGGATACAACGACGTAAAAATGAAATTTCAGACGTTTTTATCGCGGTTCGCGATCCTCATAGGTTCACGTTCATTTCGCGCGGTGGGCTAACTCGGCCCAGCTAAGTTTTAGCTGTTGTTTTGTCAGTAAATCTCCGTAAAACTATCAATTTTATCATGTATGAAGGTGTATTCAGGGTTCCTTCAACTAATTTCATCTTCGAGGGAATTTAATTTTGCACATGTTTGGGGAAATGTTGGATATTTGTTCGCATGTTTTCATCTTTGCCGTATCCGCACCGCACCGGTCTCGCCACCAGCAGCTCGCTCACACATCACAGTGGCAGAGAGAGAGCTGAGCAGCGCCATGCCCATGCCCACTCTCGGCAAGGCACGGGGCGGCGGCGCGGGGCACCCGCGCGAACGGCACAGAGGGAGCAGCCAGCCACTCCGTAAACGTCGCTACGGATACGGGCGGTGGTTGAAATTGGAGGAAAAGGCGTCATTTGCTGCACTTCCCAATTTTCTCGTGTGAGTAAATTCTATGCAGCTTAGTCAGTTGGCATTGTCCTATCGATTGTCTTGAACTTTGAGCTGAGAGCTAGAGAGGGAGCAACTTGTTTCAACTCAACTGTGTTTTGCTGCAACGTCGCGTGTATTGGGCTGAGCTGGTGTGCATGCTACCGCCAGCCAATATGCCAAGGTAAAGGGCAAGGTTAAGGGTTTCTGCTAAAGGCTGGGCATATACAGTAGGGGGTTGCTTGACTCTGTTTTTTCTGTTGTTTTTTTTTATGGTCTTTTATCTTTTTCTGATATTTTTTTTCCGGGATGACTCAATAATATGTATTCCAACCTCATGCAGTTTGCAGTTGTCATTTTGCTGTTTTTCTGTCTTTAGATCCCCCAGCATCAACGTTATTAATGATTGATACTGAATAAAAAAAAAGAAGAAAAAAACACACACACACAACACACACACACACATAAAATAACGATTTGGATGCATGCTGTATTGTTGGCAATTATCACGTGACTCGGATGACACTATTCGTTATGTTGGGACACTGCTCCTTAATTTACGAATATGTAACATTTGTGAAATAATATGAGTTTTAATTTGTGACAATGTCACCTTTTTGTGTCTGAAAAGTGAAATGATTTACTAGTACTATGGTGAAGTCTGTTTTCAAAGTGATATTTATTCAATGTACTATAATCGCTAACAGAAATACTGTTGTTAATAACATTCCATATTAAGTTCGGTAGTCCGAACTTAACTTCCCTTGTACAGTCGGCCACTACATTGGGATGTTCGACAGTGACATAGAAAAAGAAGAAATAAGTTCTCACCTCAGCTTGTTGACACCTTCGTCCAGTTTATTTTCATTTGTAGTCATAGTGAGTTGGGTTTTTACATTTTAGTTGGTCTCTTCCATTCCTGTTACTCTCAATTTCAATTTCAATTTACATGTATTTTCTTATTTCTCATGAAAATAGTACAGACAAAATAAAATAATGTACAGCAGTCTGTCTCAGCATGAAGTCAAACACTGTCAAAGGTGAGTTTAGAACTGGGCTATGGTACTAGAAATACGATGGGGCCTATACATACCAGCAAGTTTGTTCAGCTGCAACTTATACATGGAGAATAAGCTCATCAGGAGTCACATTCCAGCAGGGCTCCTACTTAGAACCAGACTGTGTGACCATGGTAACCAGCAAGCTGCCACGTACAAGAATTCTGAAATCATGTACAATAATGAAGGACTTGTGGAATAACAGGCAGGCTGATCAATACCTGCATTCCTGGTTAGGATCCCTCCGGAGTAGAAGAATAGACAAGGAAAAAAAGCAACAAGTTTGCTACCAGGTACCCGGTGATGCACTTGCGTGCCGTAGCTGCTAATAAGATGTTGCTTTAAGGCTGCGTTCACATAGAAGTATACTATTCGGGTATTCGGGCTCGTTTTTCGAGGGCACGCGAATAGCTTGAATCGAACGATGGGATTTCCTCACACGGGTTCACATAGGAGGGCACTATTCGAAAGTACCGAATAGCTGCGAAAAGTATAGCAAAGTGGGAATCGAGCTTGTTCGATTTTCTTGCAGCGTATACCGTCTCTCGTTTATGAAATAATGACACTTTTGGTCTGGATTTGCCCTTTAGTAAAAAAAAGCATGTAGACTGACATTCTGATGCAGTTTAGAAATTGTTAATAAGATTTGCTGGGATGTAGGAGGAAGAAATCCTCACTGCATGGGATGGTGAGTTGACGGTGCGGGTTATGGTGTACTCGGTGCCCGAATAGCGAATAACGAATACTTAAGGCTGCGTTCACATAGAAGTATTCGGTATACGGTATTCACTATTCGCTATTCGCTATGCGCCGTCAAGTCGACCCAGTACACCATCACCTGCACCATCCGGATTTCTTCCTCGTACACAACCATCCCAGCAATCTTATTAAAAATTTCTAAACTGCATCAGAATGTCAGTCTACATGCTTATTTTTGCTAAAGGGCAAATCGAGACCAAAATCGTTATCATTTCATAAACGAGAAATGGTATACGCTGCAAGAAAATCGAACAAGCACGATTCCCACTATACTATTCTATGCTATTTGGCATTTTCGAATAGTGTCCTCTTATGTGAACCGGTGTTAGGAAATCCTGGCGTTCGATTCAAGCTATAAGTGTACCCAAATAGTATACTCCTATGTGAACGCAGCCTAAGAGTATGTTTGAAAGAAGGTAGTGCGGTGCAGCATATTGGGAAGTTCATTCCAATAATTAGGCCCATGGTGAACATAATACACAATGTATTTTTTTAATTTTTTTTTTTTGGCGTAAATTGTTTCGGGTACATGGAAGGTGATATGCATCCTTCTGACATGTTGGATATTGGTCCTATTAGTTAATTTAGATATGTTAAGTTTATGTAAATTATGTTTATGACTTGAAGCATGCAAGACTAATGTGCAAATTCATAGAGCAAAAATCAACAAAACACCGATGTGTACCCGGTACCTCCAACTTCATAATAAATGGGATCTGGCTTCTGTACGGTGTAGCTATGGAGTAAGTTCATGTTGGTTTGTGGGGCTGTCTCTGGTGTGTTTTGGATATCCTTTCAGTCCCTTATATGTTTTGCAAAGTCTCCGTGGCCATGCCTCAATCTTGTAAGCTGCTCTTTTTTTTTATCTTTACTGTAATTCTTATTTTGACTATTTATAATCATTAAGATTTATGGTTATTTGTCTTATACTGTATTGCAATCAGTGGAAAACCAATAGATACAAAAAATATCAACAAAACACCTAACAATGATGTCATAGCATTAATGTGACCAGAAACTAATTTTTTGTGTAGCTTTGGTTTGTTGTTTTGTGTAGCTTTCCATATTTGTAGTTTACTTTTCAGACATACCCCTAATGAATTATCCACATTTAGTTTTCCACACAACCTAATTTTCTCCACTCACCTCCACACCTACGTCCTCAAACTCTTTTGATCTGTTTCCATTCATGTTCAACTTCACCTTGTGATCACCTATAGGCCCTACCTTTATTTTCCATCGGTTCCTTCGGTCCTCGGGTGAAACTACTTTCCTCCTTTCGTTTTGGTTGATTTGTCTATCTTATGATTTTAATATGTAAATTAACTACTCTGGAAAGAGTAAGTGGGTAGAATTAAAAAGAGTCTACCACTGGAACTGACTGAGAACAGATCTGCTTTCTTCAGCCCCTACAGCTGTAGTGAATATTCAGTTTTGAGAGGACATTGTCTGGTTTTGCGGAGTGACTGAGCATAATGTTGGACACCGAAATGAGTGTTACAATAATGCAACATTTCATGACGTGTATGTGGATTGACATATGTAAAACAATCTCATTTCCTGCGATGCACCTCTCCTGGGGCAGAGTTCATCAATTGGCAACTATCTGGTAAACTACATGTATGTTTTACAGGTAGGTCAAGAGGTGAAAATCTAGAAGAAAGCAAACTATCGACTGAAGTAGGCCTATCAACTGAAGTAGGACTGAAGTCAGTGTCGTAATGGTTCCATGACATTTGCTCCTGCAAACATTGTTCACTTGAAATTCTGCATGCTAAACCAAACATAAATTCTACAAAGGAGCATTACTCTAACCCTACTCCTATCACAATCCTAACCTTGATCCCAAGTCCTTGGAGAAAATAATACACCAGAGCAATTGTTACAAGGTCACAGGAACAAATGTTGTATTACCGTTATAACACACTATAAAATGTGGTGGAATTAAATTCACATTTTATGAATGCACACTATTCACTGATGATGAAGTGTGATGACTCTAAAAAAAATGATGTTTTTGTCACATATGTTTTTAATCCATAGTACAGCGCTACTTGAGACTTTTTTTTTAAATTAAAGATATCAAATTTGTCTACATTGAACATCAGTGTAGATATGCACACACTAGTTGTTCTATGTAAATATGAATTCGGTAAAAAAAATACTGGTGTGCAATTCACATGAAGTATGCAGTGTTTCAAATCAAATCTCATTTGACACTTGACAAACACATTCATCACGCATAAGAAAAGAATGGGTTGATGGAAGAGTGAAAGAGAGACGGGGAAAGGAAGCAGAAATATTGGCAGTAGGCGATCTATAGAGCCAGACGAAGAATCATAAAAAAATACAGAACTTTACAAAGCAGTTGTGGAAAGAAAGCTTTGTACACAGATGATACTTGGTAATGTGATAATTGAAAATGAAAGTATTATTTCAAGTCAAATGAGAATGTTCTGTTATTCAAGAAAAAAAAATAGAAAGGAAATAATAAAGTAATAGATGTTAAAATGACAAAACAAAACAAAACAAAACATACTTTACATGCTCACATTAATATTATTCGAAATTTGCTGTGATCTTGCAGTCTTGGAAGGAGCAGTACCGGTACATTGTTATCAAGGGCAGGCAGGGCAACAGTCGAAAGGATGCAATGGCCACAAAACAACAGATTCTTTTGTGAAGGAAGATGAGAGCTTATATGCATGACCTTACCAATGCCTACCAGTGCATGTTGTAATGTTTCTTTTGTGACCCTGCATGACTGCAAATTAGGTAACACTTTGAGTACCGTGCTTGAGAAGGAAGACCATTTGAGAAGCTATTCATCTTTGCTGCTTGTTAAAAAGAAAAAAAAAATGTGCATGAATTCAACAGTATGAGTGCAGGACAAGCAAGGATTTGAGAATTTTATAATCAGCCTTGTTTTGTACAAATAAATAAAAATGTAAAAGATTAACACATGTAATAGGGCTAAGGCATGGAAAAGATTAAGATATGAAGTCCAAGTTTGGTTCAATAGATCATCACAGTATACATTAGAGGGAGAGAGAGATATACACTGTATATACAGTACATATATAAAAAGAAAATTACAAAGAAGAAAAAGAAAAAGAACTTGACGGTTGGCTATTATCGTGCAGGTACAGGTGGCAGAGGATTTTTCTCTTGAATTAGGGTAAGGATTCCCATGGCAAAAATGGCAATGTCATCAAAACAAAAACAATTCCTTTTTATTTTTGAAAGTACACACAAAAGGTAGGCCCTACAATCATAAACAAGGCCAATCTAGCTAGCACTACATTTCATTACCGGTTTCATGATATCAACCACTCAACCAAACCATCCATATCTACAGGTCAAATAACTGACCACTGGATATCAAACAATTTATTAATTACCACGGTAATGCCCATAAACAGACTCACCCCTTTGACTTTTGCTTGTTTGTTTTTATTAAGAAAAAAGGTAACATTTATTGGACAGAAATAACTTTTGAGTAGAACGCAGATCTATACATAAAATCAGCAACAACAACAGCAACAACAAAACATTTAACAGTTAAAATCAAATGCATATAATGACCTTCATGTAGTTCACATCGAATGATAGAAATAATTTGATTTCTTTTCTACTAATACGGGTACGGAGTATGGCCGGCTGCTCCCTCTGCCGCTCGCGCCCCACGCGCCGCGCCCCGCCGCCCCGCCTCCCCGAGTGGGCATGGCGCTGCCAGCTCAGCTCTGCCCCTGTGTGTGTGAGCGAGCTGTGCAGTGGCGAGACCAGTGCGGTGCGGACACGGCAAAGATGAAATCATGCGAACAAATATCCAACATTTCACCAAACATGTGCAAAATTAAATTCCCTCGAAGATGAAATTAATTGAAGGAACCCTGAATACACCTTCATACATGATAAAATCGATAGTTTTACGGAGATTTACTGACAAAACAACAGCTAAAACTTAGCTGGGCCGAGTTAGCCCACCGCGCGAAATGAACGTGAACCTATGGGGATCGCGAACCGCGATAAAAACGTCTGAAATTTCATTTTTACGTCGTTGTATCCCCCAAAAGTTGGCAAATATTCTTTACAGAAACCAATGAGCACAATTCCATAAAAGTTACGGTTAGAAAAGACGTCATAAAGACGAAATAAACTCAAACACAGACAAGCGCTCACGATCACTATCGATACCAACGGGTGGGACAACTCGGCCCACCCTCAACGGGTGGGACGAGATGTCCCGTGGGCCGAGTTAGCCCGACCCCTAGCCGCTCACTATAACACATGGCGCGCGCGCCGCACATTACAAGGCTCTGAATGATGCTAAGTCCCTTTCTGAATGATGCTAACTAGCAAAGGGCAAGTCTGCCAACACGTGTGCCGAGGCTGAGATAAACATAAATTTTTGGCAGCATAAGGTGTGGTGGATATTCTATATAATTGTATTCAATTTCCTTGTCCGAATTCGAACAATCTAATATCACATTAATGTTCGGTTTGTTTTTGTTCACTTTCTTTATTGTGTAAGTATGCTGCATTGGACATGTGTCGTTATTATTATTATGTGGAAGACGGGTCTGCTTATTTATAGTTGCGAAAATAGAATTTATAGATGGGAATCCCGTTATAACGAGATCGTCGGTTCCGGGTGATTTTGCTCGTCATAATAATCCGGATTCCCGTTGTATCCTAACGCTTGTGGAATTTACACTTTATATATAAATGCTCTATTAAAAATGGGCTACCTGCATTTTATTATGACGACGTCATATTGATGAACAGAAAAACAAGAAATGCGACAGGAAAATGAGAGAGCATTCTCGCGATGATTACTATTTTTGTTCTAGACACATGTTATCAAATATTTCAGATTTGTCAAATCATATAATCATATCGTATATGGGGCCTTCCTTTTGTTAGCCCCATGCTGATCAAGCTGCACATCTGAGAAGAGAGAGAGGGAGAGATGAAGCAAAATTTATGCAACTACAGGTAAATAGTATCGCGCTATCAACGCTGCGTTTAGCGTAACTCGCGTGGATGAAAGCTGTGAGTAAAATCCGAATGTATCCTTCATTCTATGACAAATTACTGATATAAACCACGTGTACTATGGTGAAAGTTTACACCACAATTTACACTCTCATCTTTTATTTCTTCCAGGGAAACAGCTTCTCGGTTGTGATGCATGAGGTTGAATGCGTGCTTTGCGTGAATGTTTTACCCGACGACTTTGATGGGTCAATGCCGTTTTATAAGAAAACGAAAACCACGTATAGATAGATACCGGCTAACTGTGGATTGCAAAATCGAGTGAAATAGTAGGCCTACTTGTATTTCGATAGGCTATATATAGTTGACTTAATTAAAATTTTAGCATACGATCCCATCGTATTTTAATTTTGACATTTAATTCAATTCATCTTATCAAAGTTACGTAAATGGGTATCTAACTGAGCGGCCAATAAAATGTTTGCGAAAGCATGCAGCGAATAATGGCAGATTCTAACTTTCGTCAGGGCTCGGTAACAGTTGCGATCAAACTCAAGAACAGTTTTAATTTTAACAAGCAGTTCTTTCTATCGCAAAGGATTTTTGAACATGTTCAAAGCTCCCAAAACATACAATTCGCTGTGTTCGCCGCTCACAGATATTCCCGTTACGTATATCTTTGGAAACATTTAGGATACGTAAACATTACATTGTATTATATACACCATATTTTTTCTTGTTTAAGCCATTAGATAACGTTAATTCGAATTGTAGCGTTTGTGATGACATTTCGGCATAAATAGCGAAGGCTATAGCTTCTAAATATTCCGATGCTGTTCCATCACGGCCCTCGGAAAGAGACTTTATGAACTTGTTAGCGCCGTTATCACCTTGATTGCTTCTGTTTGGCACTGGCATAATACTATGTTATAGTCTGTTTTCACGAAACGATAATTCAAATAATTACGGAGAATTAACCTTTTCTGGTTTTGAAATAAAGCGTGATTTTGCCCATTGTTAAGTTCGGCTTAAAAGAGAATAAGTTGTCGTTGTATAAAAATCCGCACAAATTCATCTTTGCTTTTCTCCGTTTTTAGGCCCGAAAATTATCTCGCAATAGCCGGAACTCCAAATCTCCATATAGGCTAACATGCAAATTTGTTTGGGACCGGACGATTTATCTCGTTATAAACGGATTCTCGTTGTATCCGATCTCGTTAGAACAGGATTCCCCTGTATACAAGTTATGAAATAGCCATTATTCATAATGTACTGAAATGGATGATTCGTGAGGTCTTTGATGTATAGCGATCAATTATTAAAACATCTAAAACGCAGAATAGATCCAATGCGAATAAATTCACGTGCATTATACCAGTGCCCTCCGCTGTTTTATTCTAATATTCCTTTTCTTTTTTCTTTTTCTTTTCTTGCTTTCTGTTTCTTCCATTTTTTTTTTCTAGGATCATTTCAAGTTGTACAAACGTGGCAAACAAGGAACTTTCCAAAAGAAATCCATTCAATTATATGTAATGTCAATGTCACAACTTTTTCAACAAAGCTTTCGTTATAAACATCATTATATCACCCATCCATTAAAAGCCTAGACGGCGTGCGCAATGTCTGTAGGCCTACAGTATAGATTTCAGAACTGGCATAAATTGGTTTTAGGCTCAAAACTTTCCATACAACAAAAGGCTTATCGGTATACATCATTCTACGAAATACAGAAACATATAGCTTGAAAACAATAAATTTAACCTTTATACCAAAGTGTGGACTTAGATACCACCCGTTTCAAGGTCACATAACTTATAAACTGGCAAAATCAGGGTGTTAAAATTCTTACACCAACATGGTGTAAACATAATTATCTTAACACCGTTGATAACGCCAGGATTCACTCAAATCGGCCACCATAGATCAAACGTAATGTTTAAATTAACCTCTAAATACCAAAGTGTGATTGCCTGGATGTCATGGAGTCAAACCACGCCCGTAACCAGGCTTTTTTTTTTTCCTATGGAGGCGCGGGGGGGGGGGGGGGGGGTGCGTAATAAAGAAAAGAAAACTGACTTTTCATGCATGCAAAAATTATTGTTTCGTTAGCGCCGACAATCTCGCTCAGCGGGAGGAGGAGGAGGAGGAGGTGGGGGGGGGGGGGTTGCCTCATACCTTTGTGATCACACATTGATATAATCTCTTGTTGATCATTGCATCCCAATTTCCATGGAATTAATTATAAGTATATGAAAAAGGACTATAGAAGTATACATATTTATACAGTTCACCACACAAGCTTTTAATTCTATATATATATTGAATGGAAAGTCCCCCAGACATTCTGGTCAATTTAGGGAATGCTGAAAAAGAATAAAAACATACCAGTTATGAGCACTTCGAAAAATGTTATTATAAAAAAAAAGTATCTGCAAACATTTCATAAACAGGCAAATCTACAGCAAGGCTGGCGATCTTTTCAAACATTGTATACCTTCAAACATGTAATACTTATGATCATAAATCTTACGAATGCAAGAGTATGTTTGTGCTTAAAATTTCGGTCATATTAGTAATTTTCGTTAAATATGTCTGAAATAAAGATGCATAAAAACAAACTTCAGTGGTATAACTTGATATGTTTTTTGTATATATACAGCAAAAATATTACATGGGATATAGTCATAACAGCAATATCACTTTTGAGTCCTGTAAATACCTGTATTTCTCAGCCGCTCGCTCATACGTATTATTTGTTTTATAATGTCGACACACATATTTCTTCTGAGAAAAGAAAAAGTCAATATAATCTACACACACCTCAACACTATTTTGAATATACAGTTATTCAAAATATCATTTTGAAAATTCCATTTAAATACAATATGAACAAGATCATCTTTTTTTCCACTGGTACGCAAGGTTATCCAAAAGGAAGAAGGGAAGAGAGAGAGACTGCGATCATGCTCCCCTTTCAGTTCAGCAGAAAGGACACCGATATATGTATTTTGATATGTCTTCTTCAACCTTATTGTAAGTTCACTGCATTCCAAGTGCAACCATGTGTCGCAAAAATCACAAGAAACCCATTGATCTTCACGGCTTCTTCTTTCCTGCATGCTGGACATACATATCTAACATCATCTTATTCAATTCCTTCCTTTTTGTTCCTCTTCTTTTTTTTTTCTTTTCTTCTACGCTATTCTTCTTCGTAGAGTCATCTTCTTTGTTTTCTTCTCTCCAGTTTTACATTTCTTCTTCCAAGCTCACTTCTCTCTCTTTTTTTTTTTTGCACTCAGATTCTTCCAACTTCATTTCTTCCTTCTGTTTTATTTCTTCTAATATATGGTTCATTTTTTCTATCCTTAAAACAATCCCATCTCTGTGATCTTTCTTTTTCCTGTACCCAACTTCATCTCTTCTATCTTCTTCTTTAGATCTTCCCTCTTCTTTCTCAATGTCTTTGTGCCTTCTTCTTTTTTTTTCTTTGTTTCTCTCTCTTTCTCTTCCTTTCTTTTCTTCAACTCTCTCTTCTGTTTGGATTTCATGTGAGTTTTGAAATCATCTCCTCATATTGCTTCAGTAGCTGCAATTTCCTTTTTTGACTTCCTGGAACGTGTACTTCGGGAAACTCGATATAATGTTCGAGAAACGGGGACATTTTTATTTGAAACCTTATTTCATTTTGGGACTAACAAACCTTATGAATAACGATCGAGTTGTAACCGTATATATACATGTATTATATATATAGTTATATGTATGTATATAATTATATATTTATTCATAACAATGTCACAATAGAGGAATGCATGAAATGTCAATTGCTTTGATTATAATTAAAAATCTGAATTTTCGGGGGCCTCCCACTTCGTCGGAAATCCAAGAGGATAGTTAGCGGGGAGGAGGGGGGAGGTAATAAATCAGTGGTCTGAAAGCGCACGCGCCACATACTGTACACACGTAATTATAGGGGGGGGGGGTGAGCGGTAACTAGTCAAGAGCCATCTCTGTACGAGTTTCGAACTTTTTTTGTTCGCGTACGCAATTCCACGTAAATACGTACACTACTATCGTTCAGTTATTTGCCGACAGTTGTCAGGTCGACGACTAGCGCCTATTCGTACGACTTATCTCAACTTTGCGGGATTTTAGCTAAAAAATCACGGCCTACTCACTAATTCCACTAACTTCAGTAGACGAGACCTTTCCGGCCATCGGGAATCTCCAGATGTGGCTAATTGCATTTAAACATCATAAAATAGTCGTGAATACTTTGAATATTGCAATTTGTTTGAGCATCGAATTCTTAGCATTGCGCACACGCGTACTGCAGTGCGTGCAGTGCGTATTCGAGAATGTAGGGCAGATATTCGCGGTCATCATCAACTACACTCGTGCGCTAAGGGGTGAGCGGTTACTAGTCAGGCTACTGTACATAATGTACAAACAACCGGCCGCGTTTTTTATAGACGGCACAGATTGGGGCATGGCGCGTATTAAACCTATGGGAAACACGTTGGGTTAGGGTTAGTGTTAGGTTTAGGGTTAGGGTTAGGGTTAGGGTTAGGGCTAGGGTTTGATGGTTAGGGTAATAGGGCGAGGGTTAGGGTTAGGGTTAGGGTTAGAGTCCCCAATCTGTGCCGTCTAAGAAAAAAAAACACGCCAACCGGCCTGCCGAAACCAAAATCACGTTAGTGAAGTCCCATCTCAGTATCAGTGGTGATGTATGTAGGTAGCTAGGGACGCCGAATATTCGGCGGCCGAAATGTGACCCACCTGACCTGTCTTTCCACATCCCCCAGCTCCCTCCCCGGCCCTCATCCCGCCACTAGAACGAGCTCTTTAACAGTTCCACGAGTTTAACTCAAAAGTAATGGTTGTTTTGTGTTTATTAGTAAACTAGAGAGCTTCTTTTCAATTTGTCTAAATTTGAACATTTTTTAAAAAAATCTATGTATAGCGAGGGCACAAGGGATCGACGGCGCCCCTTCTATTTTTTATCTTATTTTTAAGCACCATATACACTGAAAATGCATATTAATATAGCTAAATCTAAGAATATTTCAATTTCTGTCCCCTCTTGTTTCAAATCCTTGATCCGCCACTAGTATTTTAGTAGTAAATTTGTGCGTGTTTACATCTTCAATTAGATGGACAGAGCAATAAAGTAAAAAAAAATAAAATAGATGTGATCCCTTGTCTTCTCTATATTCCTGGCATGTGAGACATGGACCCTACGCGAAGATTATAGAAAGGAGGATACTTTCTAGAATGAGGCCCCATCCATTTTAAGCTTAACTGCTTACGATGGCGGTCTCCTGCATTCAATTATCTCTGTTATTTACTTAAAATACTGTATATTTTATTCTATGTTTCTGTGTATGTGTACTGCTCAATGCAATCACTTATGTGTATCTGTTTGTGTACTGTTATCGATATATTTCACTGCACTTGCTATTCTTTGTCTTTGTGCTTTTGAAATTTGTATTCAATTTGTATCTGATTGAATGCGGAAATAAATCAAATCAAATCAAATCAAATCAAATCAAATCAAAAGGAGGATACAGGAAACAGAGATGAGATGTTATCGTAAACTACTTGGCATCTCCTATACAAAGATCACATTACCAATGATGACGTAACAAACCGAGTCCAGCAAGCCATCGGGGCCCTCTGAAGACATACTGTCAACCGTGAAAATACGCAAACTCAAATGGTATGGGCACACAGTGAGATCAACAGGACTGGCCTAAACAATCTTACAAGGCACAGTGAGAAGAAAGAGAGCAAGAGGTAGACCAATGAAGAGATGGGAAGACAACATACGAGACTGGACATAATATAATTGACAGAGGCACAAAATGAGGCAGAGGAGAGGGAGGAATGGAGGAAACTGGCTGCAAAGTCTTCTGTGGCGCCCCCAACGGTCTTCCGGCGACTAGGGGATATGCAAGATGGGTAGGCCTAAGATGTATTGAACTGCTATACATGGCTATAATTGGGACAAAACTATGAAAAGAAAAATATTCAATGCTTTACTGTCAAAGGAAGGATTTGATTTTTTTTTTGCATTGAATACAGATGAACACTGTTATCATTCCCAAACAATATACTATAAAGCTGCCCTTATTATAATTATTTTTTTTTTTTGGTTCTCATAAAATTCATCCGAATGAATACACGGTCAATTATGTGAGTTAGTTTAAAAAGTGGTATAGGCCTACCACCATTGTTGTGCTCACTTCGTTGCACCTGGCTGTAGATGATTCTTGTTGTTGTCATAATGTTTTCATTTCCCAACACCAGAGACTCCAACCCCAAGCACCTTCTGATCTGGAGATTCTCCCGCCCGAAACCTCAGCAAACGGGAGACTCCAAGTTGATGTGTGCGAAGCGCGAAGTTCGTACTGAAATCCTAGGGTTCTGATGTTCTCTGGTCTGGTGCTTTCTAAGGCTTATTTTTTCAACACACGATAGCAATAAGTAATAAAACCTTCCCACCGGGAGACACAGAGCCAGGGCGGGAGAAATCAAATCACAAGCGGGAGAACGGGAGATTTTGCAAAAATGGGCTTTCGGCGGGAGATCTCCCGTCGAAAACGGGAGAGTTGGAGTCTCTGCAACACTTAACCCAGCCACTTCCGAGGACACAAAATATTTCCTAGTTGTCCAAATCGCATTATTACATTTTACTGTTAACATAATGACACTCTGTTTTCCCGTCTGCAGCATGCTAATATCACGCAAGTGGCTTATCAATAGGCCTACCATTGTTCTCCTAATCTGTATTCGAGAAGAATTTGCTATGTTCCCGTGTATTTTTGTCTTGTCTTATTCGTGCTCCGCATTTTGGTCTTTACATTCGGTTCAATATGGGACCTATGCTTAACAAGATTGCTTTTAAGTAAGGGTCCACTATAAAAATCTTTAGCACTTGAATTATACTTAGATTCAAACTTTCATAGATTTACCACCATGCGGGTCTGTATTTTTGCAATGTTCTATTGTGCATCCCGAATAGCTAGATATCATGCATGTATCATTTTACTTACTATAGTAAGTGACTAGTAGCACGAACTGTTTTGTGCAAACGTGCAGAGTGCTATTAATCTTTTTAAGCCCGCAAGGGCTGAAACATCAAATATAGACACCGTTCCGTTCCCCTATTTTACTCTGAATACAATATTATGTATAATGAAATTAAGACGAACAAGGTCTGTTCTATTTTTTTTGTACCACATCTGCGTGTAGTTTTGTCTCATGATTTACCATTTCCAGCGTATCAAGTAAATTGTAGTGTCCGTGTTTTCCTAAAAAAACTCCTATGAAGACGTACGTAGCCATCAAAGATGAGCCCACGAGATTTGACTTTTCCTGACCCCACTCAATTCGGATGCCCTTCCATAGTGTGTAACAAAGGATGTTGCGAGCCCATCAGCGCAAGCTCTGCACGTCCGATCGATATCTTGCATTGTTTGATAGCACATAGCGTATGCAATTGACCATGGAATACTAGTACATGTATACCGCTTGACTGCCTTCGCACAGGCGGATATTAGAACCAACTCGTCTCTTCTCTGTCGACGGACAAAAGAATAAAAAAATCTCGTTTGGTGAGCACTGACAGCTCTCGGAGAATTGCGAGGAACGAGTAGTAATTGAAGCCATATTTCAAGATACGACTTACACATTTGTATGAAACGAACTGTACGAACGAACTTCCTTAAATTCTCAGATGGTGGTACAAACGGATGACCTAGATAGATTTTATTGTGCATCTTCGTTTTTCTCCACTCTCTGGTTTCGATTTCGACCTTAACAATGGAGGAAAAGGCCAAACCGGCAACGCATTATTTGGAAAATAATTTGACTATAAGCTTTCTTTTAAAGACTGAAGAAGGCGACCTTGTGAATGGTTTTGTAAGGCTGTAGTTCTTTTGTTAGTGTTCGATGTGTTATATTCATACTTCTGTCTACTCATCATACATGCCATACATGTTCGTACATTCACGAGTGATAATTATTGGTTTTCAGGGGAAAGCATATTACAAGGTCTGCTTTTCAGATTTGCCTCCATTTTCAGCACTACGCAGTAAAAGCATGTATACGTTTATTCATTTCTTCCTTAAATCATGGTGTTTATATGACATTTCGACGAATGTGTATTTCTATGTTCATATTATAGTTCTTTTCTTGTGATATGTTTGTACATTGTTACTCTCCGTTGAAAATGAAATAAACGAAACGAAAACAAAGGACTGCTTTACACAAAATGAGGTGAGACACATGCTTTTGAAGTGGCAAATATTGGAATTCCATGACAACTCTAAAGAAATCCAACATTGTAAAAACATCGGTGTTAGATTTAAGACCACGGGTGTTAAATCTAACACCGATCAAACTTCAATAGAGGACCACACCCACAGGTGTTAAAAATGCACTGTGATGGTGTTGAAAAGTGTTCACCTGACACTTCGTGGTGTTAATTTGACACTGTACCTGGTGTTATTTTGACACTGTACTGGTGTTAATTCAAAAATGACACCACATGGTGTTGATTTGATATTTGTTGGTGTTAATATCAATGGTTTAACACCCGTCCAGCTTCAATAAGAGACCACACCATCTGGTGTTACTTTGATGTAAATTTATTTTCACTTTTTTTTCAAAAATCTAGTATTTTAATGTAAAATTCTTGATCGTCTTGTTTAAATTAAAAATCAACAAGAAGTGCAGTTACTAAGAAACTCTTCAAAGAACAGTTTAAAATTTGGAAATGACACCCGGAGGTGTTAATCTAACACCATAAATGAGCACCGAAAATTTAACACCAGCTCGGTGTTCACTATTTAAAACCGGACTTTTTGCAGTGAACATTCCCATCACAATGTATAGTAATGTTAAATTGCATTTACTAACACTTTCCATTCTATCATCATATTCCGAAAGTGTCTCTTGGGTATAGATGGATTGCCAACTCCACACATAAGAGAAAGAAAGATAAAGGAAAAAAATACGGTCTATACGTGTTCTATCATTCATGGAATACGTTTTTTATGTTAGTTAATTTCAGTTCACAGTTACATTTTGCTAATTCAGAGAGAAAGGAAGCCTCGCATGACAAACTAAACATGTGAAAATGGAGCAAGTATAATGAATTCCAACTCATATCAGTTCATGATATCATTACATAGAGCAAGTATCAAGAATATCAAAATGCATGTCAGTTCCATTCTGATTTGTTTTCTTATTGAAATCTTTTTCCATTATCACACATATTGCGCTGCAGCTGTTTTTTTCCCTATTGTCACCTTTACACAAATGTATTTTAAATTTTTATTTTATAACAAACATGCCGAAAAAAAAACTATAGTAGGAATCGAACCTGCCATCTAATGCTTTCTAGGCAGCGACAATACAATCTGCGTATCCATGGTTGCCGGTAGTGACACAATGAAAATACCCAGGCGCCGAAACTCCGACATTGTTATCCTAGAATATTAGTCCTTCGGGCGGACAAGGCTTATCGTACGAAAAAAGAGAGATTAATTGATCAAGAGGAAAGAGTTGTTTCATGTGCTCTGCTTGGCTTTCTTTTCCAATGGTTGCCCTCTGTCCTCTATTCAATTTCAATTGTACGTTTAAGATCCCAACTGCTGATCCACATTTCCGACAACAAGCGAAAATTTTCAGACATTGTGAAAAATATATTCAGTCAGTTGCGATCTGATACAAATACATTTGTATACAGAGGGTGACAATTGAAAAAAAGAAATCATAATATGTCATACCACATCTTCACCTCTCTGCATCAATAATCTATCTTTTATCACAGAAATTCTTTTGAATACCAGTTACAATGATTACAAAAATCAATGTAATACACAATACAGAAACTCACATTTAAAATCGGAAAAAGAAACATCGGCTACGAAGTATACTTCATAATTTGGACCTTTTGAACCAAATCACTGCTTTGTTGGAAAAGTGAAGCCCGCGAATAAGACAGCTTTATTATAATTGCTGTTTATTTGCCCATGCGTCAGTACGTAAAAGTTTATAATTTTATGTGAAGCTTATGTCGGACATAAACTCGAATGCTTGGCAGACCTGGAAGACAATTTGAAAGAAACAGGTTGATTTTCATCAGACAAATATTTCAGTAATCGCAATAATCGTATACGTAAATTAGAGTACCCCTTTTAACGTGGAAATGCACCGTTCTTAGATATTTCTACATAAAGAAAAGTACAAACAATTTAGCAGAAACAAGCACATGCATGTCTACAGTAGTGTGTACAAGCAATAACTTAGCAAATGTGAAATCGATGTGCACCGTATTAAACTACAGCAAAAACGACAATTTAAAAGCTTAACTACAATGTTTGTGCATGAACTACAAAATTAAAGTCACTTCAATTAAAGAGCAGCAAGAAAGAGACATTCTGAAAACTCATTATTATACTGATATAGTGTCACGGTTATCATTTACAATATTGGATTCAGGAAGTACTGACAAAAACGAGCAAATACAAAACAAAATGCGATATTACGACATATTCCCATCGACACATTTATTTATATATTTATAAATATATATTTATTATTTATCTGTTAGACTTTATCATCACGAAAGGAAATGATATTTTTCTGTTTATCAAAATCTACTCTTTCCAGTTGGATGCCATTATACTGCTGATGAGTCACATAAATACTCTTGTCTCGGTATGACAACAAGAACAATAATCTATTTTATGTTGACGATTGTACAGAATTAAGCTCTGAAGATACGATATCAACGTCATGGGGACTAAGACGTCTAATGTGCTAAAATAGATTCTATTTTAAATTGGAATGAAAAACAGTATTTTCTTTATTGAATGTTTTTCATAACCTTGAGAAATGATTTCTCGTACAAAAAAAGTACAGTGAATACTGTTTCAGAACATTACTATACAAGGCATTACTATATATATAAAGATATTAACCTTGCTTCCATTCATTTACATTACTCTTGTAAAAAAAAACACACAAAAAACCCAAAAAACCAAAACAGAACACCTTTGTATCGGAGTATTATAATACTGCACGTACAAAGGGACTGCACAGAATGTGAAATTGACCTATTTGAAAGAGCTGAATGTCCTGAAATACCTCATGCATTAGAAATACAATGAACAAGTGATGCGTCAGTTCAAACAGTGTCACCATTTTTTTTTTTCACCAGGAAATGAATAAATTCAATGGCGTACACGAAATCATCCAACTCACAACGTGTGCGATACAATCACTTTTTACCCATTACACCTGTAATTACATCATCACCATGAAGAGGGATTTTGGGTAATTTTATTATCTACACTATACATAGAAAGTGACAAGTGAAGAACAAGTGAATAATGATAGAAGATTTTGCCAAATATCAACTTTGAATACAACCAATGTCAGGTTTCTACCAACATTTAGGAGTGGACGATAGCTTGCTCACAAATTCTTTTTTTTTTTCCTGTCAACTCTAATTCTAGTGGATTCTATGCTTTTACAACTACAACGTTGACATGCAATGGTATCGAAAAGACGATAGTGCATGAACACTGATGATGAAAAAATAATAAACATTCTAAAAAAAAAAAAATACATATTTTGGATGGCTATCAATAAAAGGCGAATAGAAGTGAAAATTGCAACAAATGTCATATTATTTCAACACTAAACAATGAAATACATAATTATAAAAAAGGCACTTGAACCAAGCATACTAACATGACTAATGATCTGTTATGAACCTTAAGGAAATAGATCGTTCTTTTCACGGTTCATTGATTTATCCAACCCGTCAATCTCCTCATGATAATTATAGGGTCATTGTCAAATCTATGCTTGCTCATTTTCTTTTTAACACTTTAAAGTTACACTGACAATGCAATCTTTGCTGAAACATCTGTTTCGTTTCTTACACATAGCGGGTGCTCGATGCAGGAGATGTTTTAAAGGGATGGTATAGCATGGGTGGAGAATAGAATGAGAATTGGGCTTTTAACATTTTGCGAGATACCAAGAAAACAAAAAAAACCCCCAAAAAACAAAACTTCATGGCATACCATTCAGAGGAATTCAAAGTTTATCAAATGAAAATCGGTTTCGGAATGGTTGAGACATCCAAAAACAAAGTGATCCTAATAAAAGGTGGGTCCCACCTTTTATTAGAATTGCTCTTTTTTGGATATCTCAGCAATTTCAAAACCAATTTTCATGAAATAAATGTTGGATCCCTCTTGGAATTACATGTGCTTTCATATTTCATGAAGAGGTTTCTCATATCTCCCCCCCCCAAAAAAAAAAAAAAGAAAAGAAAAAAAAACGTTAGAAACCTGAAGTTAGGTCTCAACCAGAAGTAGGCGGCCCCTTTAAAGGGAAATGAGTGATTTCCTCGTATATTGGAGTCATGAAATGATGCCGCGAAGGGGTGGGAATGCGGCGCGGGTGGGGAAGTAGCATAAATATGAAAAACGCAATGGTCAAACGCGGCTGTATAAAGCAATGCACCAAAACGTTTATGGAATTAACACATGTGACTTTTTCCATTGGTCCTACAGGTTGTATGAACCTTCTTTGTATGACAAAGGGTGTGGCTACGCAAGGTAACTGATCTACAGTGTATATGGTGTGCTACACAGTTGGGTTCTTTGTGTTCATTGGATTAAGTTTGTCACCTTCAGCGGCCTGTGACTGTTACTAATTGGATAGTCCACAGCCTATAAGGAGAAGAAATTTCAGTACTTTTGGTTTATATTCTCCTGCGTATCAGGGCAATTACCCCCCCCCCCCGACAATTACCGCTTAATTATCTAAATACTGGTTAGTGATAAGGTTAGAGTAAAAGAATAGGGTTCGGGTTAGCTTTAGGGTAAGAATTTGGATTAGAGTTTGGATTAGGATTATGGTTAGGCTAGGGGAAGGGTCCGGGGTACTTGCCAAGGGGGTACTTGTCCTGGAACCATTCTCGTCATTATAATAATAATATTAATAATACTGGCAATAGCAACACAATAATAATAAACATTATCATGATAATCATTATTATTATTATTATTTCCCTCGACATAAATGTAGAACAAAAAATAAGTTCCTTACATGCTTTACTTCAGGTTAATTTCGATCGAAATTGGGACAGCTAGTCGAAGTGGAACGGTATGACCTGCCAGAGCTCTAAATATTGATTACATCAATCAAACTCCAGTACGTGATCATAAAATTAATAAGAATCATCTTGCTATACACTGTTCTGAAGGAAAGCCCAAAGGCAATAATACACTAGCCTTAAGGCCTCCACACATTGAGCCCGGTAGCGGCAACGGTGCTGTTAAAGAAATAAATCAATAATTTTTGTACAAAATCACCCAAAAAACTACTCATATGTCAAAATCAAGGTGGAGATTTATTTTGTGTATTGGCGGTGAAGTGATATTGTAACAGAACCACACATGGTTCCTTTTGACGCACCATAGCAAAAAAAGAAAAAAAAAAGGAAAAAAAAAGGGGGCCGTTGCCGTTACCGTGCTCGTTGTGCGGAGACCTTAATGCGCGTGCGCTAGCGCACGCACACACACACACACACACACCCATATCAGCATTTATGTATAATATATACATATATTATTTACAATGATATATTCATACATGTATGTAACATGACAGTGATATAAAGTATAAATTATATCATATTACGGACATATAAATGAGAGGAAGTTATCAGTGAGACTTCGAAGGACTTTGGGACTGGGATGTACGCCGTCTGGGAAATTTTGGCTGACGGTAACGTCCCAAGCGTCGATGAATCCCACGCGAGGATAATCCGCGAATATTTCTCTCATCTTTTCATCGATGGTCTTGATATACCACTCGCTATTTTGGAGAACATGAACAATATGGGCGTATTCTCTGGTATTAGCGCTCTTTATCACGACGAGCGTGTTCGGACTTTTGGCATGCAATCTCTTTATGGCTGCTTTGATATCTCTCATGCGACGTTCGTACATTTCCAGGGAATATATCGTAAAATGTGTTCCAATTGATAACAAAATGATCGTATGGTCATCAACTTCTAGGTCGTTTAGTCTGTTGACGACGTAATGAACTGGGTCCCTGCGCAAGAATTTTGACGGGCGCGCAGGATGACCGTGAAAGTTGAAAGTCATCGTGATATTGTTCTGCAAGTCTTTGGCAATCAATGGACCAACGATAGACTGAGTGGTATCTATCGGAATATTCCCTTTAAGGCTTGGGTGGGCTGACGTGAAAAATATGTAAAACTGCCTCGCTGTCGAATCTCCGAATATGCGGACGGATTTGTGGCTCAAGCACGCGAGGGTGGACTCAGCGTTGAATCTGCGAATTCGACATTGGTCCGAGTACCAGACGTCGTTATGAAAAAATCCAGATGGAATAGTGTTCTTAAGGTGCTGTCCAGGCTGGCAACCGGGGAGAGATTCTTCGTAACGAGTCAAATTATTTCTCCAATCTGGAAATTTGACGCAGAGAAAGAGAGGAAATAATGTAAACCGGAGAGTAAAAACAGATCACATATCGTACTCGCGAATATTTTACTCATAAATTATTTTTTATACTGTAACGTTAAATCAACATTTTGACGTTATGATTTCTTGACTTTAGTGTAATACATTTAAGAAATCATTATTCCAGGCACACGTTCTGGCATTACAAGCATGTGGGATTACTAAATGTCAGTTTTGAGACAGAAAAGACATCAGCACGCAAAGTTACCGAAACAGTAATAAATCGGTACAAGAAGTAGAATTCATGGCATAATTTACCATTTGAAAATGAAACAAAAACCAGCATTAGTGCTCCAAAATAGTTTGAAAATGTGAGTTAGAGCTGGAAACAAACAATGTAAAAATTTGAATCAGTATAGCCGATGTTAAAGTATTGTTAAATATACAAAATGAACAATAGTTATAATAAGAATGTTTCCAGACTAAACCGTCTACAGTTATGGTTTATGGTTTTCGATTTTTCCTTATATTTAAAGTTTTATTGCAAAAAATTTATATGGTAGGATGTTTTGTGATATAACTGATCTACACTTATGCATCAAATGTGATATCTTGAACATTTCTAAAATTACTGCTCCCAAAGGTAAACATCACCTTTAAGCTAGAGTTAGTTCTTTAATTTCATTTTGCGGAGGAAATAAGAAATTCCGTATCTTAAAAAGCATCCCCAAATTCTTATTTCACACCTGAGTACAATTTCATTTTTCATCTTTCTGCGTTTTTATAGATATGTTTGAGCAGTCATTATATTTTCCTAATGCCTGGTCACCTGTTCGCCCTCAACCAATCATTTGAGTATACAATATGCTTCATCATATTTTGCCTCGTGAATCCAAAAAAAAAAAAAAAAAAAAAAAAAAATATATATATATATATATATATATATATATATGTATATATACTATTCACCGAGGGGTAAAGCCCCATGCGTGAATAGTACTTTTGGAGGTAGCAAAGTCTATGATTTTGACCAGAAACTTTCAATAAGGCAGAGTATTAATTATTTTATATTTTGATCAAAAATTTAAAAGGGGAACATGTGAGGTGAGAAGTTGTGTGGTGGATGCGATGTTGTGGAAAGATCCAACACTGACCAAACGAAGCAGGGCACGATGTCAGAATTGCTTCATGACGTTAATATTGTTTTGGTTGAAATTTTATGCATTTTACAGAGTGACGGTACGAAGCAGTCTTCTGAGGTCAGAAGCATCATAATGTAAAGTGGGTGTCCGTTGCTCAAGTGGGTATATCATTGGCTTGGGGACTTGGTGGCGACCTGGCGGCCACTGACGTTGTGGAGACGTCTCGGCGACGTCTTGGCGGCGTCTCCGAGGAGTCGCGAGAAAATCGAACATGTTCGAGTTTGTTTGTTTGTTTGTTTTTCAACGACTTTTTCCAGTCTCCCACCTGGTCTCGGAGACGTCTCCACGACCGACGTGTCCTCGACATCTCCTTAGTTGTGGCCGAGCCTCGGAGACTATTTTTTTTTCCACGACGTCTCGAAGACGTCTCCGCGACCAGGAGCGACCTTCCGACGACGTCCTTGCTGCTTCCGGGCGAATAAGGTGTCACCTTGTTGGAGACATCACGGACGTCGGCCTGGAGTCGCCTTCTAGTTGAGAGAACAAGCCCCCCTTTTTTGTCCTCTTGAGCCGCACGAGTCGCGGCGACGAGACAGGCCTTCTTAAGGCACCGAACAAGAATTGTTACGTCTATGTTTACTTATTTCAATTTTATTTTGAAAATTATTGTGAAATTCATGAAAGGCTGGTCTCAGTTTATAAATATATACAGAAATGTGTGTGTGTGTGTGTGTGTGTGTGTGTGTGTGTGTGAATATGTGTTTACATTATGCTTAGTCTCATTTTTCTGAAAGAGAGAAGAGTAGTGTAGAAGAGTCGGTACATAAAACCGTCTGGCACATATTTCATGAAATATCATACACACCTGTCATATCACCGACTACCTTTACAACTACACGAGAACTCGTAAGCAGTTTCTTGTGTCTGCAAAAAACAAACAAACAAACAAACAAATTACATAGGGTAAAGCTAAATAACAAGGGAATACGGAAAGGCTGTATGATTTGGAATTGAGCGTCAAGTTCAAGATTTGCAGTCATTTTTGTACAAGTTTCCCGAGGTATTAAACTGCAACGTTTTTTTTTTTTTTTTCCAGACAGGAGTAGTTAGTATACACGTGTCGCAATTAATAGTATTGGAGATTGCAGTAACTTAAAGCAGATACGTGAGCACCTCCTAATATATGGCATGGCCGGCGCAGCCGTGGGGGCCGTGGGGGCTCGGGCCCCCACACTTTTTAAGCACCATACTTTTTTGCTTGTCAGCTGAAGAAACCCGGAAGTGGACGGGGAGAAGAGATGAGCCTTTTTTTTAAATTTTTTTTTTAATTTTTTGCTTGTTAGCTCATGAAACCCGGAAGTGGGCCCCCACACTTTTGAAAACACTGCGCCGGCCCTGTATGGGACCTTTGTGACAATGATGTTGGCCCGTGTATTATTACCATTACTTTCTATTACTTTCTATGTTAAACATACTGTATCTTTAATGAAATCAAGTCAGTACATATGTTTCTCAGGACAACACTGTTGTCATAACACACACATTCTCTGTGACGCATGCAATGATTGCATTCATTGCGAATAGGAATACAGCAGAATGAAATATTCATAGGGGCAGAGATATCAGCAAAATAAGCGGCAATATGGATTACTAGTACTGTATATTAATGATGATGATGATAATGATAATAATAATGTTACATTTATATCGCGCTGATATACGCGCTCAAGAGAAGATATACAATATGTATAGACCTATAGCTACAACAATGATTTAAGTAAAATAAAATACATTTCATTAAACATGTATGAAAATAGCAGTCAATCAGGGGATTTTAGCATACAATACTTTAGTCAGGATTTAAGGGATTCTGGTGATGACATATTTTGTGGAATTCTGGATCCTAATTCGCAAATTGTTCCAAAGTTTAGGGGCACATACAAAAAAAAAGTCAAATCGAGTGTGTATAAGTGCGGGGATTAGGAGCATAAGGGGATGAGTATCTTTACTTGACCGTAAATACGGGACGGAATCACTGTGCAATCATAACATATCAATAATCATTTCATTTCATTCAATTTATTTCTTTCCATATCCAAATAATACAAAATCATTGTAATATACTGAGTCACAATCAATACTGGGCTAAAAGAATACTTACGAGCTAAAATACTCTTGTTCTTTCAGTGTGATGGCACCCATGGTATATTTTGTTGACTTGGTGTTATCAGTGGTGTACAGTCTCCAATCCTCGCAGCTTAGACCAGGGTTCGACGGGCGGACACAGTACAACGGGTACCCGCTGCGCTCGTCTGTATAGTTACAAACTGGGCCCTGTACGATCAGCAACCATATACGAAGTGGTAGAAGAGTGATCACACACACGCACACACACACATGTATATATATATATATATATATATATATATATATATATATGTATAACTATATATATATATATGTATAACTATATATATATAATATATATATATATATATATATATATATGTATATATATATATGGATGAAAACGTTGAACGATGTACAATTGGCCATTTTCGGGCTTTGCGATATTCAAACCCTTGTAAAATTGTCACCTGTGGGTGTTTTTCATAGTTTTATGTATCATTTGGTAGGGGAGGGTTGTGCCTTTCAGAAAATATACACTTTGTATTGTTGTTACCGCATTTCCTTAAAAAATAATGCCTTAAAGCTGAACAAATTGACAAAAATACATATTTTATGAAAAAATCCCAGAATCAGACGTCGCAATTTTTGTTCTTATCCAATTCTACAGCTTTGTTTTTTCTTGTGAGTAAGCCCACATGCTCCAACTATTTAATCAAGTACTTCTGCCATGAACGTGTTTATTATTCATCTTATCAGGAACTTTTGAATTCACTCATGTCTGAAAAAGAACGTCTCTGAATGAATTATCTTTTCCTTGACGCAAAAACTCCAGGATGAATATGAAAATATGTAAGGCCATATTTATTTAGCGTATTATCCATACTACCATTCCATCAAAATTTGTGAGTGAGCTGTACAAAGTAATCGCGTGGTGGCTCATTAAAGCAAATTATACTGAATAACCATCAGAGATGTTCCATTGGTTAATGGTGTCATTAATGAAAGTTGATTATGCTTGAGATAAAAACTGGTGATCAGTACGTCAGTGTGAGCCAGGCGATTATGATGATTGGCAACAAGAGCAACATACTGTCCATAAAAATGAGTTCTGGTTGAAAATCCAAATTGGCAAACGTCTCTGATCAAAGCGAATGTCTCTGATTGAAAATCTCTAAAGGGATATTCCCTCATCTGACACGTACACACTGCATGATACTTTATTTGCGCGCTTATAGTACGCACTGACGCGCCATCTTGGAATCGAGTCGGCATAATTCAACAACGGAAATGCCCACAAATCCTGAAAATGTGAGTAATAACAAAAACTTTCCTGGTGTTTGTGTCGATTTATAACAGTTATCATTCCGTAGATTTGCCAATTAGTATCATCTGTGAAATTATGTATTTTAACCTTTAGATTATAAATAGATTAAAGAAGGATGGACAGTAAATATGTAAGATTCTACATGAAGATCAAAGACCGCACGTCTCTGAGCAAAATGAAAAACGTCTCTGATAATTACTGTTTCATGAAATAAAGACATCCATTCTACAAATTATGAGAACATTAAAGTAAAATTAGGTCTGGATGGGTGCGGTTAGTATTATAGGAACAAGAAGAACAAAGTTTACACGGGCGTGTTATAATATTAAGAAAAATGAAGCTTCGTGAAAGATGTTGAAAATATGTAGAAGAGTTTCAAATTTAAGGTTTTCTGTTGATTGAGCAAGTTTAAACACATTGCCTAGACAGAAACTGTGTTTTATGACTAGTAATAGGTCAGTAGTCTATAATTATAATGTAATGGTCACTTTGAATTACGTATTTTTTTTTTTGTGAGAGAAGCAGAAATGTAAGAAAAACAGGATTAGGTCAGGGACGTTCTCTGAACAAAATAAGATCTGTTCTCAAACCAATATTAATGACCCATCATGGCGAATTGGTGCCTACGTTTGAAGCACATAGGTTCCTCAATCCAAATATAATGCTAATATCTTGTAAAAATCAAACCCATTAAGTACTGATAAGCAAAGATGTTTACGTCAGAGACGTTATACGGGACGTTTTACATATTTTCAACTACTACAATTGGGAGTCGATCTTTCATTATTCCACAGTAGATGGCCCTCGTATACATACATTGTTCTAGGTAATTTGCGCAATCTAGAAACAATATTGATTTTATAATTTTGATCAGAGACGTTCATTTTGTGCGTACATTGCTCCAGTGCATGGTAAGTTAACTTTAATATCATTTTTACTCTATTTTTTTTTCTTACAGCAAGATGGGAAGACCGGATGGATTGTAAACACTCCGAATATCCTGTTTAGGATCTTTAGTCTCAGTCATGTTCATGGAGCCTACAAGTTCCAGACCACGGCCGTGGTGCTGGCAAGACCGGACGGATATCTGATTGGAGGTGCCATCTGTTTACACAATAATGACTTTCCCAACCCCGGTTTCAGCTGGTGTCGCAAGCGACACAGTCGATACTATGCACTGATTGAGGACATTGAATACCAAATGAAGGAGAAATTCAGTTCAATGTTATAATGCCTACTCCGTTTTTAATGCACGTCACTACGTTTGCTTTTGAGCCTGTGAAATTTGAGGCTTATACGCTAAGAAGTAAAGGTTCAAATAATTTGCACCCAATTTGAAACAATGGCAGGACACACTTGAACCCTTAATTATGTTTAATTGCACCCTTACTTAACTGCCTTTTTGATTTTTTGCCAATTTCTGCAATAAGGTTTTTGTACAGTGGATAAGAATATGCAAATGAGTGAGCTAACCATGTCATAACCTCTCCATTTTTCATTGATCGTGTACAAAAAATAACGAAAATTTAATGTTTCTGGCATTGAAATCTGAAACATAATGCTATTCGTGGTCGATTATATACCTTCGGAATAGTGTTCAGTTACATATATGCCCGCATTTAAGCCTGGGGCATAATTATGTTTGAATGAAAAACTGGAAATTTCAAAATATTATGTTCAAATGTTATGGCAAGTAGTGAGGGGATGACATAGCACATAGGTTCCTCAATCCAAATATAATGCTAATGTCTTGTAAAAATCAAACCCATTAAATACTGATAAGCAAAGATGTTTACGTCAGAGACGTTATACGGGACGTTTTACATATTTTCAACTACTACAATTGGGAATCGATCTTTCATTATTCCACAGTAGATGGCCCTCGTATACATACATTGTTCTAGGTAATTTGCGCAATCTAGAAACAATGTTGATTTTATAATTTAGATCAGAGACGTTCATTTTGTGCGTACATTGCTCCAGTGCATGGTAAGTTAACTTTAATATCATTTTTACTCTATTTTTTTTTCTTACAGCAAGATGGGAAGACCGGATGGATTGTAAACACTCCGAATATCCTGTTTAGGATCTTTAGTCTCAGTCATGTTCATGGAGCCTACAAGTTCCAGACCACGGCCGTGGTACTGGCAAGACCGGACGGATATCTGATTGGAGGTGCCATCTGTTTACACAATAATGACTTTCCCAACCCCGGTTTCAGGTGTCGCAAGCGACACAGTCGATACTATGCACTGATTGAGGACATTGAATACCAAATGAAGGAGAAATTCAGTTCAATGTTATAATGCCGACTCCGTTTTTAATGCACGTCACTACGTTTGCTTTTGAGCCTGTGAAATTTGAGGCTTATACGCTAAGAAGTAAAGGTTCAAATAATTTGCACCCAATTTGAAACAATGGCAGGACACACTTGAACCCTTAATTATGTTTAATTGCACCCTTACTTAACTGCCTTTTTGAATTTTTGCCAATTTCTGCAATAAGGTTTTTGTACAGTGGATAAGAATATGCAAATGAGTGAGCTAACCATGTCATAACCTCTCCATTTTCCATTGATCGTGTACAAAAAATAACGAAAATTTAATGTTTCTGGCATTGAAATCTGAAACATAATGCTATTCGTGGTCGATTATATACCTTCGGAATAGTGTTCAGTTACATATATACCCGGATTTAAGCCTGGGGCATAATTATGTTTGAATGAAAAACTGGAAATTTCAAAATATTATGTTCAAATGTTATGGCAAGTTGTGAGGGGATGACATGCTCATTTTGCCATTTGCAGATTCATAATGACCATTCAAAAACTGTTTACTGAAGAACTAGCGAAACTTCAAAATGTCACAACCTTCTCATTTTTGTGGAGCCCGTATGATTTTCTTTCTTATCAGCGAATAAATTTATACATTTGGGCTGAATTTCCCCTTGAATGAAGCTTTTTCCTTTGGAAGTAAGGTGAAATATTCTAGTGATATTTTTGAGGTTTGTAAGCCAAATACAGGAGAAAAGGAAAAATACTAACGTCTGTGATGAAACAAGAAAACGTCTATTAAGAATGTCCCTTACCTAGTCTCCACTATGAACACTATAATGCATCGCCTTTGAGTTGAAGGAAGAAGGATTAATAATCCCCTAACGATGTGACAGATAAAATGTGATATCGTTATGTTATCATTGTCAACCTCTTGAAAGAGGTTTTCAGTTCACTTTTCGTCAACAAACAGTTGCTATACCATACTGTCGATATTCTTTTGAGTTTGGTGTTGTGGCAAGTGCATTACATTGTTTACAATTTATATCTGCCATAGTATGAAAAAAGCGTAGCGAAATTTGATGCTTCTAGGATAAGCAAAGGTTAATTACAGCTTTCTGAGACGACATCATAACAGTGGCCCAGGTAAGGTCCCTAATGAAAATACAAACTGGCTTATACTCATACAATTATATTTTAGACTAAGGGGTCAAATTAGATTTGGACTACAATTGAAAGCAAACATATACAAAATTAATAGCGTGTGGGCACACCTGCATATACACCTGAAGGTAAAATGCAAAGTAGTGGTCATCATAAACAAAAACAATTCTCGACATTTAGGCCTAGGTAAATGATTTCTTAATGAATGTGGAATGTCCAGTTGCGAGCATCTTTTAAAATAGGGAGTTTGATGTTTAATTTTAGTGATAACTTACAGCCGAAACGTCCCTGATGGAAAAGCAAATGTCTCTGATATAAATGAGTAATTAGGTAAAGTAGTTGAAATTGCAAATTTTTCAGGTAATTTTGTTGTCTGTCATTAAAAGGTGTTGTAAGATCTGAATGATATATCAAGAACAGGCTTGTTGTTGATTTTTGGTGCAGAAATCGAAATTCCTCTTACAATTTGGAGATTCGTAGTTATAATCAATTAGTATGAAAAATAATTCAAGGTGAAATTACCATTCTGAATTGTTGACAAAAGATTAAAAGACATGTGTTTAATAAAGGAAAATGTTGTTTGCTCACAAAACTCTTAAATATGGATCAAAGGACATCATTTGTATTGCCTATGTCTGAGGAACGTCTATGAGCGAAACCAGAACGTCTCTGATCAAAGCATGGCTTACTTCCAGCGTCTGTATAGGGCTTTTATGGTGATTTGATCAAACGAAATGCACTAATTCATTATTAGTATCTACTGAACATTAACATTTAAACAAATGAGACCCCTGCTACATGTTTTGTTCAAATGAGATGAAAGTGAAGATAAGAATATGAAAATCTCTGCTTAAATGACAAAAACTCCACTTTGTCTTTAACTTCCATGTGTATTAGCTTTTGTAAACTTCACAGGAGGCAAACAATATTTTAGGAACAAATTAACACAGTCTTCGAAAGTATGAACAAGATTAAACTATCTTCATTTGAATGTTTTTTCACCCTTCATTTGAATTTTCACTAAAACGATGTTTATTTTAGTCAGAGACGTTCGCCATTATGTCACAGTTCTATTTAACCTTGAATAAAAACAACACCCTTGGAGATATCCCAGTATAATTGGGTTTACAAGAAAGCTGACAATAATGACATTTCACTGAGATGTATCTATATCAATGAGTCACATGTTTTAATTTTGACCCCTGATTTGCCCAATTGTACATCGTTCAACGTTTTCACCCATATACATATATATACAAATCAAATATCGGATAAAGTATCAAGTATAATCAATTAAGTGCATTATGTATATGATTTATATATGTATAATCATTGACAAACATTTACTTATAAACATATCTATGGGCCATTCTCCAAAAAAAAAAAAAAAGTGTGCAAAACTGCGATATTCGGGTCGCCAGCATGTTCGTACAGTTTAGATCGATATTTTGTCCCTTAGAAATCAAAATTTTTCAGTTCAATTCATCCGAGAGGGTTAGACCTGCAAAATAAATATTAATAAAGCTATTGAGACCCCCGGGATAATATTATAAGTACGATCCAAAGTTTGATGTAACCCTAAAAACCCCATGTCGCCAGAAGAGGACGTGCTCATATAACAAGTTCTTACTCACGTAACGTAGCATTTAAATCAAATCTTTTGTGCTTCATTCCATTGCCCCTCAAGTGCCTGAATGAAAAATATTACATATCAATGTGATAGTTTGATATTTCTCCAGGAGATCATTAATTTTATGTCGCCAAATCGCCATCAGATACGTTACCCTTTTCGAGACCCTTAGGAGAAGATCAAAGTAATGTCGCATAGCACTGTAATTTAATGTTTAAACAAAGTCAACTTCACGCATACATGGAACCATGATTTATTCATGGAATCTTTTGTTACAAAAAAAAATTATACTGATCCGAAGCCGTGGAAACCTAATGTTACGATGAGCTGATACCAGATACGTTACCTAAAATTTGCTAAATTTAGAAAAAAGTATGCTGTGATATGAAAGCAAAGCTCCGGTACTTGCTCACACAACAGAAATTGATCAAGAAAATTAATATTTTGTTTTAATAATAGTATGAGAATGGTAACGGCACATCAGATACGTTACCATCAAACGCGTCAGATACGTTACCAACAAAGAGGATATAGAACCTCTTTGGTTACCAATAAAATGTATCGTGCAGCAAAGTTTACCGCGACGCGCTTTTGTGCGCGGATTTAACCGGTTGACATCGTGCTCTATATTACGACTTGACAAGAAAACATGCAGTTCTAAAAGGAATTAAAAGTTTATTTAATGAAAAATCGGTTTTGAAGTGGCCGAGATGTCCAAATAAAGTAAAAGAAAGAGGTCCTGACAAAATGTGATGGCCGATCTACTTTTATTTGAACGTCTTCCTTTTTACTTTATTGTGGACATCGCAGCCATTTCTAAACCGATTTTCATCAAACTTTTCGTACTCTCTAAAAAAATCGAGTGAAAATTTTCACTCTAAAAAGAGTGAATACAAAAAACAGTGAATTTCTAGTGAAATTGGAGTGAATTTTGAGTGAAAATGATCATTTTCACTCATTTTGGAGTGACGTCAGGGATCACTCGAAGATTTTGGAGTGATCCCTGACGTCACTCCAAAATGAGTGAAAATGAGCATTTTCACTCAAAATTCACTCCAATTTCACTCGAAATTCACTCTTTCTTGTATTCACTCTTTTTAGAGTGAAAATTTTCACTCGATTTTTTTAAGAGAGTAAGTATAAGTGGATTTCAATTATCTTGCAAAAGCTTAAAAACTGAATCCTCATCTAAACCAGAACTATATTATCCCTTAGAATTATGGCATCTAATATACAAAAAGTGCCGTCAGATATACATTAGAAATGAATTTTATTTCTGTAAGTTCGTTGAGATTTTGTGTGTGTGTGTTAGCGTTTTGTACCACAATAAATTTTTGTCTGTAAAAATCCACTTAGGACTTTAAAGGGCTGAATTCTGGTACCCACCTTATGTTGTCAACTTCACAGCAAACGAGGCTACATGAACGCTCTATACCTTTGTTCATTATAATTTTGCATCTTGTCTACATAAAATGCGCTCAGTATTATGGTTAAAGTCAAAAGCACTTCCTTGGTTGCACAATGCTCTTAAAATGACCGTAGGATATGATGTCTAACGCTTTGCATCAGTTTTTTTTTTAATCACATAATTGAGTGATCTGGGTTTGATGTAAATCGGTAGTTAAATGTGTCAATAAACATACATGGTTTGTCTCGATTCGTCATACCTAATTCATTACAGACAGGAACAAAGGAAATAGAATTCGTGCGTATCATGTGCATAGAAATCTTTTCCAACTTCATTTTTACCGTCTTCCAGTAATTACAAAATTTCGGAACTATATCAGAAAAAAAAAAGATATTGTGGAGTTGTGTTTGTTTGGTTCTCGTACTGCACGTATTTCTCAAATACTTGTCGAAGGGTTATCTAATCTTCTACCTATGACGAAATCATTCTTTACGCTTAGAAGTGCGGTGTTTTAACGAAAAAAAGTCACGTTGTTATGTTCTTACAAATTAAAATGAATTTATTGGCATGATTGGTGCTGGGTCTGAAACGTATGCTAACGAAACTTTTGATGCGTCAGATACGTTACCACACACCGTTCTTCTTCCGAAAGGAATGTATTCAATCTGGCAGAGATGTTACCTGGCATTTGTTATTTATGAGAAGTGTAATACTTATCCACGAGGTTTCATACATAATTGATTGTTGATATAATCCAAATGTAGGTACAAAGTTAAATTATGGTAACATATTTCAAGTCGAAATATAAGTATTTTCTTGCTTTTTATTCAGCCTTCACCTTATAAATCAGGATAATTTTTATAACACATTAGATCACATCTGACTCCAAAATGTTTCCTTGATGTTTGTTCATGTTTAAGCTCGTAGTTTTACCTAAGCATCGCCATTTCAAAGCGAGAAATAGGCAGACAATCAACGATTTTCTAAGATGTTACCTCTGGTAACGTAGCTAACATATGGTATTACCATGTAAAACAGGACTCTGCGTTTGGAAATGTTTCTAGAAAAAATATGAGCTTTCAAAAATCACCCATTCATTGTTTTGTATTCCTACGGGATTAAACTTTCTGAATTGATAAAACATAAATGAAATCTTTGATGTTGAATTTTTGTCATTTGTACAACTGTAATTGAAACTTTTTCGGAGAATGGCCCTATGTCAACGAGTGTTATTGATAACTAGAAAAAGTAGAACACGGTCAGTCTTCTGGTAATCTGTTCATTTTGTAGTTAAAACAGTTGTTTACTCTTAGGTGCAGTAATCTTAAAAATGTTCGAGTTATCACATGACTGATGCGTATGTGTAGGTCAGTTGCATCACAAAACATCCTACCATACAAAAATTTCGCAAGAAATCCTAAAATATATGGAGATATCACTATTTTCTCACTAAACCATAACTGTAGACTGTTCATTCTAGAAACAATTATAATTATAACTATTGTTTGCATTTTGTTAGTTTAACGATACTTAACATTGATTATACTGATTAACATTTTTACATTAATTGTATCATTCCGTAACTCACATTTTAAAACTATTTTGAAGCGCTAAATTTTGGTTTTTGTTTCATCTGCAAATTGTAAATAATGCCTTTATTAACTATACTCGCCTCTCGTATGACCAGAGGAATGCACATGACGTCTTCAGTCAACTTTTTCGTGCCATTGCCAATCCCCAAGAACCTCCCGGCGAATACGACCCGCCCTGGCACGATATCTCGGATCCTCTCCAGCACATGCACGGCCTCCCTTGGGTGGACCAACCTGACAAACACCTGTACGTAACCGGGCCACTTGAGGGTGGCTTCTGCCAGGTATTGACCGTTTCCAAGGTAATTACTAACATCAAACCCGACTGAAGACTTGGTTGCCTTGGAGAATAGCTTGACCCGGAAGTAGTCCCCCTTGCTTGATTTGAGTTTGTTGTTCGTATCCCTCGCAGTTATTAAGATCCGAAGAGTGTCGTTGACGTTATAAGTTTCTTTTGGCTCTAGCACCTCAAATGTTGAAAGCGTAATACTGGTGTAACTGAAAACATCAGATTTAGAATCTTTACTCGTGCTGTTCGTGACTGTTGAAATGTTTTCGGCTGTTCTGCTGAAGACCTTTATAGGAGTAAAAAGAAAAACATAACAAGAAACAAAAACAAAAAACCAGGATATCATCATTAGACCAACGATATGTTTATATATATATATATATATATATATATATATGTGTGTGTGTGTGTGTGTGTGTGTGTAACACATTTGTATACTTGTATAGACTAAACTCAATCTCCTAAGGTCATCTATCCCCCACTAATCCAATCCAACTAAAAGCAGGATTCAGGAACACGTTTGTCTCAATTTACTTTGAAACTGCTGCCGAAGTTTTGGAAAAAAAAATGAAACCCACATAATCTTAATATGGAATTTTGTTGACGTAGGAGTCCGACAATGATTTGCTCTGTTTTCCTCAATTCTAAAAGGCGGCTGTAGAATCTAACCAGTAATGAATTCGTAAAAAAATTTCGTTAAAAACAGTCAACAAATTAAAAATTTCAACACCATTATCTGACAATTTAACAATAATTATTTCATTGTGTCGTAAATGTAAGAGTCGGGTTGGACTACGCTTCACATTCACGTTCTATCTGCCATAAAAATAGTAAGACGATAAGGTGATGACACGGTGAAGACTCACACTCACAATTTTCCCTCAGTATTTATCATTTTACTTTGAGATTACAGATTTACTTAAAACTCTACCAAAAGTGGGCACCAGATTGTATTTCAATTCTAAAAATGCAACAGCTCTTCACAACGCATCACAATTAGATATACCACGAGTAGCACTTGACATTGTTCTGTATCTCACTTGGATTGAAAAATGTATCAATATTCCCTCAAGGGTGTACACTAGATTGTTGAATTCCATATCTTAAAATGCAACTGCTCCCTCATGTCAGAGCCGAGGGGGGGGGGGGGGGGGGGTCATTATCCCGACCAGGTTCCAGACAAAAACATTACGCTACGCAGACAGAAATTCTCCCAAATCGATAGAAACGCTCTGCGACAATCACTGCTCCGGTGACATTTGCTCCTACGACAATATTTTTGCTCCGTCGCAGTTATTTCAGTGAAAAAACAAAATCTCACAAAAACAGGGAAAAAACCCAAACTCCCTGGATCGAATTGACGCCCAAAATGAACCTATGTGTACATGTCCATGTGCATTATAGTTTTCTCATTTCATATCACCTAATCCGTTTCCTTATGATGGTTAAGTTAATTCGTTCTTTCTTGAAAGTGTGTTGTGTTTATTGGCGCTGGCAATGCGCCCATTTTGCTGACGTATTTTGAAGGACGTATCGTTATTTCCCTTTGCACTACAATTGTACTAGTATTTGCTGTAATGTCTCGTAATTATCATTGCGTGTTGGTACTTTGTGATATGTTTGCTATAAGGTGTATAGCTCAAATAATCGTGTCATGACCAGTGATGACGGCTCTATCAAGTGTGTCGTATTTCTTGTGTCGGTAACAATGCGCCCATTTTCCTGCAGCATTTAAGACGTTTTGCTATGTACTATTAATTTGTTATATAACATAGTAGGTGTCTCGAAACTGCAGGCATGTAGTAGGTATTTTGTGATTTGTTTGCTAAGGTGTCTAGCTCAAATAATGGTAAAATGATGGTGGTGATAGCGATTCTGAATGTGTGGCACAGGAAAGAATTATATTTGAGGACGGATAGTAATTATGATTTACACATAAAGAGGTGACAAAAATAACAATTTAGACATTTACATTGTACACAAATGTTCATTTTCTCATTTTTTGTTCGAAAATTGTTCCAAAAATGAAAAAGCTCCCCCGTGTGGGAGGGAGATGCCCTCCGATATCTGATTATGCTATATAGGATTAGATTAACCCTAAAAAGGCCGGGGGGGGGGGGAGGGGCAGTGTCCCCCGCGACAATAAATCTGCATACCGTTTCTAGAGTCTAGAGATTTTGCGCGATTACCTCCAAATTTGGTTAATTTTTGTAAAACAAGATGACATCTTTCATTTGTATTATTCTATGGTGACAAAAAGTCAAAAGCTAAATTCTCACTTTAACCCTTTTTCCCATTTTGCAACCAAACTCTTCAATATGTTTATAAGTAATTCGTAGTCTACATAATTTTATATAATAGTCAAATAATATTATCAATAGTAGAACCAAACTCCAGGTATGGGCATCTATCATGCTATCAATACCAACAGTTTATTTGAAAAAAACACAAATTTTCGGGCATCCTGCCTTTGTCAATATAATGTGTGTGTTCTCTTTCATCTGTATTATTCTATGGTTGCAAAAAGTTAAAAGCTGAATTTTTACCTTAACCAATACTATACCCTCCCTTTTTCCCATTTTGCAACCAGACTCTTCATACATATGTTTGTAAGTAATTCGTAGTCCACATATAATAGTCAAACAATATCATAAATAGTAGAACCAAACTCCAGGTATGGGCAGCTATCATGCTATCAATACCAACAGTTTATTTGAAAAAAAAAAACACATTTTCGGGCACCCTGCCTTTGTCAATGTAATGTATGTGTTCTCTTTCATCTGTATTATTCAATGGTTACAAAAAGTTAAAAGCTGAATTTTCACCTTAACCAATACTATACCCTCCCTTTTTCCCATTTTGCAACCAAACTCTTCATACGTATGTTTATAAGTAATTCGTAGACCACATATAATAGTCAAACAATATTATCAAGGTAGAACCGAACTCCAGGTATTATGGGCATCTATCATGCTGTCAAGACCAACACTTTATTTGAAGAACACACAAATTTTCGGGCACCCTGCCTTTGTCAATATAATGTGTGTGTTATTTAAATAAACTATTGGTATACTGACAGCATACATGTCCACTTCCGGAGAGATCTGTTCTAGTGTTGATAACATAACGTATATCTGGAATACGTGGTGTCTTCTGCTGTATGTTGTATGTTTCATCTTTTCAGGTTTGATCATGTAGAGATATATTCATTTGAAGTGATTGAACTTATGTATCTTAATTGATGACGTTTATGATTTTTTTTTTCTTACGCGCACTCCCGCTTTCCCTTTCACCCCCACCCTCATTTCTGCCTCTGTAATCCATATCAGTACCTCTGTCCTTCTTCCCTTCCTCACTTCCTCTCGAGTCCATATCCTGGCTAAATATGATGTGTTCATAATGGAAATGCTTTTTGTAATTTTATGATTATTTTATCTGTCTATGTGTTATAATTTTTTGTAACATCGTGCAATTCAGTCTCTGACTGCAATGCGATTGAAATAAAACCATTATTGAATTGAATTGAACTGGACTTAATTGAATTCATTATATCTGCACGAAATCAGACATACATTTGAGAAAAAAGAAAAATCCAACGTGACAAAGGAACCGGAATCTAATCTTTGGTCGTGTTTCCCATCTAAGAATCAGATTGCGTGGAATCACCAATGGATGCACCCAGGGAGGTGCACCTCCCTGATGGACCTGAGAAGGTATCTTCTGAAAGAGAATAATCTTCAAATCGGCAACGTTAACAATGGATTAATGTTATCGATGAGTGTACCTTCTGTGCACATATATGCTGACGAGCATGTCTGTTACTAAGCAGGCCAGCAGTAGTCTCTTTTTTTTTCGGATGCCCCCATCCCCCCCCCCCAAAAAAAAAACAAAGGCAAAAAAAAAAAAAAAACCCACGAAACAAAACCAAACAAAACAAAACAAAACACTGACGGAAGTTGCGATGGAATTTGTATACACGACAAACGCCATCCATCATTGTTTTCTCTTCAAAGAAATCGTAACTGTGCTATGGCCATATCAGTGACATGTATAAAAAACCCCATAACAGATAAACACAAGTCTTCTTTAAGCCAGAGATTCCCTTTTAAAGCCCCACCCCCTCCTATTCGTTATTCATCAGGCTCGTTAATCCGACAATGAATCCAGGTTCGTTCTTTCGACGGCTTGTTTCTCCAAATACACATATTTCCCATACCAATATGTTAATTAATACCAAAGTAAAACGAGGTTTGTTAATCTGATCATTATTTTATTGGCGCTATGAAAGGTTATTCCAAAGGTTCGTAATACCAAAGGTCCGTTGACTAGAAAATGAAAAGGTGTGTACTTAACAAACAGTTGGAATTACGAATCTTACTTCGTTTATGAAATATAACGAACCTTCGGAATAATTATTTTTTTTTTCATTTTAGGATTACCGAACCTTCGGAATGATTACCTTTTTTCACTTTTAGGATTAACGAACCATCAGAAAACGAACCTTCGGAATAACGAACAGTATGACCCCTCCCCCTCCGAACACACACGAACACACACCTTTCCATTTATAAAGTTGCGGTCAACCACCTGATTGCCATACTGTGAATCATTGTTTCGATAAACCAATGTTCACCTTTCAATTCCTTTTTACTTACTTGGCTATTAGCAGAAGCTGCTGGCGGTGGACGGAATTCTTCCCGATTGGAACCAATTGAATATTGGCTGAGGAAAATTGACAAAACGATCACAGATCCCACAAAGATTGTAAGAAAGGATGATTTCGAAAATGTAGACGTCAAATCAGCCATCTGTAATAGGTGGAACGAAAAACACGAATGGAATCAATACAGATAAAAAGTTATGAAAGCCTATATACCGCAATATGAGAGACTGCTTAACTTTTCGGTTAGGTATCTAAAGGCCTCGGTAAGAATAGGCCTATTCACATCCATTTCTACCCCCTCCCCCTCCGCTGGCCCGGCGGCACCGTCAAACAATAGTTTTTGTCTGAAAGCACCAAATTTGGCGCAGATAAGACTGCTAGGCCCTATATTCTAAATAGATTGAGGTCTTGCGCCCTTAAAAAATCTGACATCTTCTTCAGTTGCAATGGTAAATCTTTTTTTTTTGTCGTTAACCCTCCCCCCCCCCCCCTCATATTTGCGATTGTGACAGTACTGGAATTTAATACTGAAACGTAATAAAAGTCACTAAATATGGGATTTGAAACTACTCATTAAAATGCAATTTAAGTCCTAGGTATTCAAGGTGAGGATAATACTCAGAAATGGCTATTGCTATGGAAACACTTGATTGTTCCCAAAACTTACATACCGTACGTTATGCATAATGAAACAATGTAAAAACATTATAGAAGTGTCTGAGAATGTCTGTTTCGAGTTAAAAGTTTGTTTGCCGCCATCAACATTTGGTCGGTGATTGCCATGGCAACTACACTTTGTATACTGCTGTGCGAGGAGATAACAGCATTTCTACATCAAATCATTTGCAACACAAATGGATAAGTGCTCAAAGTTCAATCACTGACCCTTTACAATCTCCCGGCAAGACACAGTTGTCATGGCAACACCATGCTGGAAGTCTTAGCGTGCCATGGGTATGTGCTTGGTTTTGAATCACTAAAAATTGCATATGCGATGTATTTGAAAACGCAAATTCTTTCCGGGACGCACATTTCGTTTTATTTATTCCCCCCAAAAAATCAGTGGTTACAAAAAAAAAAAAAAAAAATCGATTAAAGCGTAATCGATCACATAATTCAAGCAAACAAAATTAGAGTTTACATATTTGCCATATCAAGCAGTACATGGCAATGAAAAAGAGAACTAGAGAAACACCTTGTGGCCTTGTATGAAATAAGTTCTCTCAGGTATGTATTAAAGTGCTTATAAAGGCACATTGAGTGTTTTATATTTTCAAACATCAAAACATAATATAGAAATGTAACAATCCTTTGAAAATGTGCTTACAAAAGCAATAATGTCCATTACTTAACAAGAAAATAGTTTGTAATAGATATGTTGACCATCTTTGAATGCTTGTGAGACTGTGTATTATTCAATAAGGAATTCCAAACAACATGAAGATTACAGCGGAGAGATTTTTTATTTATTCATCTTTTAAAGCAAAAGTTGTATTAATACAAATCTCAATCATATGAAATAAGTTACTGTTTCAAGTATCACAATGATGGATGCTATTACTTACGAAAAACACTTGAGAAATATTGAGAGGTAACAGATTCTAGAAACTATATTGAAACAAACAAATCACGAAAATTCAAAATATTCAAATTTTTAAATAAAGGGGCTGAATGAGCAAAGTAATCACTACCAGTGCAATTACGTTTCTTCTCTTATGTTCATTGCATCAACTCAGCCATCAAGTTCCTCAAAAAACTACACAATGTGTTTAATTAGGTAATATCAGTAATTAATACAAAATAAGAGCAAGTGATGGCCAAATACTTTAATGCAATATACCGACACACCTGTAAATTTCACTACATGTAATAACATAATCTACATGTGTGCTCAATTGTAAATGTTTGTCAATATAAGCACCAAGAAATTTAACACTGTCTAATCGTTCTATACAAAGTGAATCGACTGTGATATCAATATTCTCTATTAAATCAATAACCTTACTCTATTTGTCATAACAACTTCATCAACTTTTTATTTATTAACTATTTCATTTATTAACTTTTCCTAACTCATGCTCAATATTATACTTCAAATTGTCATTTCCAGGGCGGGAGTAAAATAAAGTTGTGTCATGAGCATATAAAATAGAAAATGAAAAAAAAAATATAAAGAATTAGTTATATTATAAATAAATTACATTACATAATTATAATCATCATTCATTGTCATTTTTTACCTGGTTGACGTTACTTTCCTAATCTGTTTGGTGGTGAACGTTTGCTTGTTTGGTTTTTGTTGTTGTTGTTGTTGTTGTTTACTCTGCAATAATGCTACGTCTGGGTGCCAAAGTGAGATTTTCGACCTATCCTTAATTGTTTTAACGTCCACGCGATCTTTTTTCTGTTTTCTATTCATTTATTATCATTTTCTTTTGGAGTAGTGGTTTTGAGTTTTGACGTGTTTCGGGGTGCTGAATCCAAATTTTACATGATGCAACCCTTGCATCCTTGCGGATTTTTAGATATACAAGAACATAACATCAAAACATTATTATACAAACTTTCATTTTTCGATGTTTTACTTCCTAACTCTTTAGTCACAGTAGTCGACGCATTTGGTATTTGACGCATTTTGTACAAAGTATATACACCTGCAAATTTTAACAGAATTATCGTGGTTTATTGTAATTTGTTAATATTTTATCAAATTATTTCATTTTTATCCCTTTTTTTCAGGAGCAATAAAAATGATATTTGATGTTAGGCCTAGAAAAAGAAAAAAAAAGTTAATGCCAAGCCTTGTTCTAATGATCAATAATATCTGGTTAAGGACCCTCTCCTACGTACATATATTACCTAATGATTTCTAATAGGACCTAACTGAGGTTTAATAGTTTATTGAAAAAAATAAAATTTGATACTTGCAATGTTCATGCATTGTACACTGTTGTAAGTCACCGCATACTTCCGAAGATAAACAAATATGTTTCCCCATTAATATTCAGTTGAACTTGACATTATTTAAGTACCATGACAACAATGAACATCATTCACTGAGACTCCTCTATTTACGATCAGTTTACCATTCAACAGACAACAAAGAATAGTAAAGCAACTAGGTAAAATGAACATGTGAAGTGATATCATTCCGGAGAGGAGGGTGTATACAGTTAGAAAAATTTGGCTCGTGCACTTTCTCTTGATTTTAGCCAAGCATACGTGATAAAAATTTTCCAATTCTGTTTTACCCAGGCAACTACCTATCAGACTTGGCCTTTACCTTAAAAATCTACATCTAGATGGTTAATTAGTCAGTTTCAGAGCGATTCATTCATTTGTGTAACTACAGTCATTCGAAGTTTGTTTTGATATAGAAATGCTCTTATTTCCTTGCACATTAATTTCTACAAAGTCACTGTCATTGCAGCCACCATATTACAGAGAAAATATATGGCCTAGTATGCAATGGCCAATGATTGTGGTGGCAAACAAAGTTCCGACTTTACAATAAAATAGACATTCTCAGGCAATTCTATCAACTTTATACATTGTTTCATCATAAATGCATTCTAGTTTCTGGAAATGCAAGTGCTAATATAGGAACTGTCATTTTTTTTTTTTTTGCATTCTCATAACCTTGAATGAGTAGGACCTTAATTGCATATGAACGAGCAATAGTAAATATATGAATTAGTATAGGTAGCTTTTATATTATACACCGTATAATACTATAAAAGCAGGAATATAGGAGTATATGAAATTATATCGTTACCACAGCAACGGAAGAAGACGTCAATATCTTGAAATGCTAAATATCTTGATGTACTCACAAAATATCAGTATAAATGTGTGTCAGATTTGGTGCCTTTAGACAAAACTGAAAAATTTGCATGATGCACGTATTAATATCATAATGCCGCTGGACTATGCCATCCCACTCCCCACTTAACACATAAACTTGCACGAATAAAAAAAAAATCGATAATACGTCACATCTGTGTTTGTGCTTAGCCTTTGGTTTTGTGTGCTTATATGCTCGTTTGTAAGCACATCACTGACTCCAGTAATCAAAGTACTTCACAAAATTCACTTGACATAATTATTCTCTCGCTTTTTTATCTATTTATTCATTTTTGTTTTTATACTTTGCTCCATAAAGTGAGCGTTCAATTTGCAAAATAATCAGGGATGACGAATTGTTGTAAATATCGCGTTTGCACAGTTGGATGATGTGAAACTGTAAATAAAAGAGAAGTATGCTCTTTTTTATATACATAATGGGGGATATCACGTCAAAGGGAAACCAACTAAAAAGAAAGAAAAAGAATCACTTGCCGGTTTAGGTTAGCGTCATCAGGGCTCACCACCGGGTATAAAGACCAGGATTAAGTTTACAAAACAGGAGTTCGGAAAATGATCTCAGTTTGAAGCTTAAGGAGCTATACCATTACGGTTAAAACCGAATAAAAAAATCATGATTTTTAAGTTTCGGTTCCGCCATTGCAGGATAAGGAGATAACTACACTCCTTTACGTCATTTTTGGACGACAATAATGCTTAAAGAAAATATTCCAAGAAATCAACACGTTTTCATTTTCTAGCATAATGGAAGAGCACTTATCTCTTTCAGAAAGCTGTAGGAAGATATTACCCTTCACGCTTGTCGGCAACAAATCGATGGAATCTGTATTATTCATTAAAAAATGAAATTTTGTTGAATTCTCCTTATATTTTTTTTTTTTGGTACATTGTTGTCCAAGTGAACTGTATAGTAGTCTTCTCATTCAGCAATGACAGCGCCAAACCTTTAAAGATTCGAAGATTTTAAATGGAGCGTCCGTTTTTTTTCTCAAACTTTCACTGATCTACTGATATTGGTGCTTTCACTCTATTCACATTTCTATTTGGGCCTTGGTTTTCTCTCCAGTGCTTGGTTTCATAGAACCTAGACCATTTCTTTTCCCGTTTTACTACTTGCTGGGTGGAGTTTGTTTTGTTTTGGCGTTAGCGTGTGATGGCGACAAACAATCGAAAATAGTCAATATTTGTATCACCATGTGAGCATCAATAATTCTTTTTATATAATGCTTTTGTAGTTATTCAATAACGAGGAAATAGTGAATATGAGAGAAAAAAGGTCCACACCTGATGCACAACACGAACCTAATCGACTTTTTTGTTCATTGTTTATAATGAGCGAAGCGTAAATTTTGACACGTAGGCTACACGACAACACAGCTGCAGCATGAAGAAAGATGAAATAAATGAAATTAGATGACCGCAGTTTAGACAATATTTTTTTTTTTCACATCTGGAGGCAACATTGTCACAGTTTATAATGTGTCATGATGTGTTTGATTAATGAACTTGTAGTGAGGAATAGGGAACAATAAAAGCACATATCAACAAGTTATTCTTTTCCCTAACAGATATGGCTTATCAACACACACACACACACACACACACACACACACATACACACACACATAAACACACTAAAAACGTTCCGCGGGCCTGTGGATATAGTGCACGTACTACGTAAGGGAGCCCCCCAAAAAAGTGTATGGGTGAGTGGAATGAAATTCTAATTATCAAAATTATGAATTTTAATACTTTCAGGTTTCATTTTAAACAGCAGCAGTTGTAGTGTAATACCTTACACTAAGGATAACACCTGGTCATTAAGCAAAATATGCTATGTGATGAGTACCTCTGTTGATTTGTGTTATATCAGTCTCTTGTCTACGTTATGTATTCTTCCCATGTTCAGTATAAACTCCTCAAAAAAAAAGTTCTGCAAGCCCAATTTGATGTATCATATTTCTCTTAAAACTACTTCATTTCATTCAAATGTGACATCATAAGAAAGCCTGATTATTTTCTTTACAACCACAACTCACTTGTTTACATTATGCATTCCTGGAATGCACAGTATATGACTGTGTATGAGGAAAGGTCAAATGTGAAATGTTGTAGAATAAAGTTAACATGTTATGTAAAACAATGTAGTTCCCATCTGCTTTATCGTTTCAGGGAAGGATCGCGAATGTGCTTGAAAAGAATGCATTGTGAGATTATCATTAGATTCCAGGCTTCATCCATGAATTAAATACTGCACTAGTATCTGCAGATTAAAATTGAACATAAGCTTGACCAAGAAGTCATCTAATGTCTATAGGAAATGGGAGTTTTTGAAAGTGCTCTCATTTCTAGTGCTTATTCCTGTGGCCTTTTTTTCATAACTGTACATTATCAAGAGCAGAATTGTTGCTACTTTACACCTTTGATCTGTCCCCATACTCAGCTGTTTTGCACATTTCAAGAACAACCATTCATATCAAGTGAGATGTAATTTCAAAGATCATTTATCAGGCCTTCTTATGATTTCATATTTAACTAGAAATGTCGCCATGGCGACTGGTATGCCTCCGCCATAATGCATGATTCTCCCAATAGGTCTATAGTACATGTGGACAATGTGTGATTACATTTTCACGAAATTGGCAAATATTAAAACAACATGTTTGTTACAAATGTGTTGAATGTTCACTTTCCTTGACCTATAGGTTTAATAGAATAAATGGGAGAGCATGAATTTGGGGATTTTAGGACTTTTACTTGACTTTGACCCTGTCATAAGCTTATGGATTGAGTAACTTTCAAGGTACGGAGAAAAAGTGCAATTTCTGCATCGAATACTAAATTGTTACCATTTTCATCTGGCCTTTGACCCTTGACTTTTGACCCTAAAATTCATAAGAGAATCACTGTCAGGCAGAACACGCATAAATATGTACTAAGTTTCAAGATAACTTGAGCCACTTCCGAGATTTGGAGGAAGAGGTAAAGTTCAGCACTTTCACTTGATTTTTTGACCTTTGACCTTTTTGGCAAGAAAAAAAAATAGAGGATCTCTATTGGGTTATACATGCATATACCAAGTTAAAATAATGATAATACTCCTGCAGGCATTGCATAAATAATGAAGGAAATAGTACAATTTTGAGGTGTTGCCCTTGACTTTTAACCCCTGACCTTTGACCCCATGAACCCAAAATTCCCTAGATAATCACTGCCATGCAGTCAGTACATGCATATATACTATGTTCCATGAAGATACCTTGAACCATTTCCAAGATATGGAGAATAAAGTGAAATTGTAACATTCTTACTTTTGACCTTTGACCTTTGACTTTGAGCATGAGCACCCAAAAGTTGGTAGGGACAACTTCACCCCGAACTTTCACCAGAGAACCTTAATTTGGTAATACACATATATACACTAAGTTTCAAGAAAATACAGTATCTTCAGGCATTGCATAGATATGGGGGAGATAGTGAAATTTGAGCATTTGACCTTGACCTTTTGACCTTTAACCATGAGCTTGAGCACCCAAAAGTTGGTAGGCACAAATTCACCCCCTAATACAAACACATGCCAAGTTCCATTAGGATGTACACCTCAAACGGTTTTTTAGTTATGCTGTCCACAAAACTCATTACGGAGGGACGGAAGGAAGGACGGACAACCCGAAAACATACAGCATTATGTATGGCACCACTTCGTGGCGGAGGCTTAATGAAGATAATGCAGGTATAAGAGAAATATGATATATCAAACTTTAATTACAAAACTTATTTTGAGGAGTATATATATATATATATATATATGTGTGTGTGTGTGTGTGTATGTGTGTGTGCGTGTGTGTGTGTGTGCGTGTATTTTCTCCACAGGATTTTATATGCTGTATGCTGAATTTATTGTGCTATTTTTGTTGTTGTTGTTGTTAGTTTATGCACGGACTTGCAGAGAAACAGCCATACCCGTGATGAGTAAGGTCCTACTGTTATACCATGTTGAAATAAAATGAAAATGAAATGAAGAATACAGATGGAGTTTGAACAGAGTGGAGTGTACATGTATAATTAGTGCTTTGAAGAAATCGCAACAAATGCATAGAATTGCAAAGCATTACCTCTTATCAAGGAAATTACAGTAGACTACTTCATATTCTGCATAAGTTGAAATTAGTGATTCTCATGAAAAACAAATCCCAGAGATTATCTAATCGATTTTGATACACATATTACAAAGGTCAACTTTCCGATTTTTTTTTTTCACGCATTGGCTGTATTAACGTATTCAAACATTAAGCAGAAAGGTGCATGCAGTAAACTTTGTTTGGTTTTCATGGTGTGTGAGGTATGATTATGTTAGGTAGGGTGGGGCAGGGGACCGAATATCAAAACTTCGAGTAATCTAAAGAAATCAAATATGTACTATGAAGAAATGGGATGAGGTCTAGTGTAAACTTTACACTTAATTTGGTTAATTGTTTAAGCAATATGGATTGGGTTTAGTGACCACGAATATCTTCCTTTTCGGTAAGTTCATTGTATATTATATCTGCACGTGTGTGTGTGTGTGTGTGTCGGGGGGGGGGGGGGCACAATCTACAAGCTACGCCTTTTTCTGGGTCCCGGCCCCATCTCCATCCTCAAATTAATCTATCGCTTAAAAGGGACTGTACTTTCTTGTTGAGTTGAGGATTTAGTTTTGCGAGATATTCAGAAACCACTCTCACATGAGATGTCAAAGAGCATGCAATTCTAAGGGGAATCAGAAGTTTATTTGATGAAAATCGGTTTTGAGATAGCTTAAATATCCAAAAACGAGGTGAAACAAAGAGATCCTAATATATATATATATATATTCTTTTTTTGATATAATTTTATAAAATATCTTTTTATTGTCACTTTTTGGGATATCTCAGCCATTTGAAAACCAATTTTCATCAAATTAAACGTTGAATCCCTTTTTAGATGATCTTTCATATTTCATTAGAGGTTCCTATTTTACCTCACTTATGTAGGAATGTTATAAAGAGATTTTACAAATTGAATGGGTATCGCGGCACTGTGACACTCCGATCGCGTGAACTCCAGATTATTCAAAATGGCCGTTAGTAAAAGACGATATTCCGTTCGCACACGCTGAATATAATCTTCGCTTTTGGTAAGTTGTGAATTCTGTATGTCAATATTGATAACATAGACATGAGGTCTAATTAATGAAGATTGTCTTTAATGAGTTTGAGGTAACAAAAATGATGTCAAGTAGCAAAACTCAAGGCGATCGACATGTTCGCTTTGTGTTTGCTTTGTTGTTGTGCACCATCCTGGTACAGCCCTGTCGCGGTTTTACAGCAACTGGGCTGTGTATTACTGTACCGATTATAGTTACCAAAATACCCATGGCGTTGTGGAACAGATTACGCTACAACAGAGTATCGTAGACCAGGGGTGGTATTCTGAAATCCTTCCTCGGAAGATCATTTATTCCTAAGCAGGATTTTTTTTTTCGCAAGCGGTATTCTAAAAATGTTCCTAAGGGGTCTTGGGCAATTACCCCCAGGGCAATTACCCCGGACCCTTCCCCTGGCCGCCCGGATACGGCCGCGCACACGTGTATTATACGTCATAGTAATATACGATTGTCATTAGTTGGTTCCTTATGATACGGCATTTCGTATTGGCTTAAGAAAGGACGTTGGCGGGGATAAGGATGGCCTAATTTGCATTAAGAAGTGCCTAGGAAGAAATGTCAGAATACCAATTCTGTCTTTCCTAGGCACTTCCTAAGTTTCGTTTCGTTTCGTTTCGTTTCGTTTATTTCATTTCCAGCAATGTGAAACATTTTCATACACAAAATAACACAATATCAATACAATGTAGTAACAAAGAAAAATACGTGAAGTTAAGAATACTACGCATCACAAATGCAAGTGAAAATGGAATTAAATATACAACTGCAGGAAATGGAGGAGACAGGCTGAAAAGCGAAGCCTGTATTTTGCAGTCTCCTCGTGGATAAAAAGACGAAATAACATCGAAGAAGCAATTTGCTAGATATAATATAAACAAACAAACAAACAGATGGACAGACAAACACAAGCAACCTCTCTTGTAAAGAGAAAGATAGAGAGAAAAAAAAAGAACACAGTGAAGGAAAAAGAAGAAATTATTTTGAAAGAAGAAACAGAAAGAGACATGAGGACAGGAAAAAGTCGAGAAGGGAGAAGAGATGAAGGGTTCATATCAGCACACGCGAGGCACATGGTGCGATGGATCACCGAGGTATGTTTAGGAACGGAATACTAGTAGATAAAAGAAAGGAATGAGTGTAACGAATAAAAAAGAAGGCTCAAAATTAGTGGTAACTAAAAAGTAACTCATATAGCTATATAGGAATTTATGAACAACTTCTTCAGTTTGAATGTGAATGTGTTTAAACTTAGAACTTGTTTCATGCTATTATCGAGAGAGTTCCAAAATTTGGGGCCAGTGAAAGAAAATAGAGATTTAGCAAACATAGTCCTAGTTAACGGTAAATGAAATGAGTTGGATTGTCGGGAAGGATAAAGATGAACAGATCTTTTTTTTTTTTTTGGTGAACATGGACTCAAACACAAATGGGAGAGAATTATTGGCAAGTTTATACATAAATTGTCCTAAATGTAGAAAATACAAATCCTTTACCTTTAAGATTTTGTTTTCATGAAATAACACATCAGTGTGACTTCTCCACGATTCATTGCAAATGATACAAGAGCTTTTTTTCTGTAACAAAAGTAGTCTTTCCAAATGTGAAAAATGTGTGTTTCCCCAAGCGAGTATATCATAATTCAAATAAGGTAAAATCAGAGATGAATATAACATTAAAAGAACGTTTTTGGGTAAACAAAATTTAACTTTATTTATAACACCTATATTATTTTTCTTGAAATAATACGGCTTATGGAATCAATATGTAAATTCCAAGTGAGTTTACGGTCAAGAATCAAACCTAAAACTTTGATTGAAGAGACTTCTTCAATAACTGTGTCGTTCAGATAAACATTCCTTGGTATGATGGGGGGTTGGGTTTCCGGACAGTTAAGTTCGCGCACGAAAACTTACCTATTTTACATAGAATATGCACCCTTTACCTCAAAGACTTGATATAGACTCCTCATATACTATAGACAACATACTCTGAAAACTGCGTAAGAATTAACCTGCTAAATCGTTGGATTTTCCCTTCAAAGTGACTCCATGTACGCGTCCGGTCCCACAACGCTTGGTCATACATTTTCCAAAGAATTACTAAAAATCATACATTTAGTTTTTTGAATATATATTGACAATTTATTTGCTCTTACCCATATAATTTATCCAATTCAATATTCAAAACATCGATTAACATATCAGGATCCAGGGGCGTCACTAGCTTTTTTTTAAGGGGGGTGCGTTTTGATACTAAATGTAACGAGATTTTTTTGACAGACATTTGGAATATAGGAAGTTCTCAATCCCTAGACTTTTACGGGTTTTTTGAGGGGAGCCAAGCGGGGAAAGGGCACCGGCATATCTAGGATGGGGAGGGGGGGGGGGGGTGTTAGTATGCGAGGGAGCGAGCAAGGGGGGAGGGGGAGGGTGTGGAAGTGCCTGTTGTCCCCCCCCCCCCTCCTCCCACGGTGAGAACTTTTTGCATTTTGATGTTGTAAATGGTGCAATTTGATGCAGGCTTTTTGCGTGTTTTCATCGACTTGAAACAGTCCCACTTGTTTGAAGTGGCAGTACATTTTGATGGAAATTGTTGTTGAACAATGTGCCTATAAACTATATCATTTCAATAAACTTCTTGCATTGATTCTTACACTGATGTCATGAACGCGACCGAGCCCGAGCAAGCGGATCAAGCGAGGGGGGAGGGTGTGGTAATTAAAATAATATATCATCCAAATAAACTTCCCGTTTTAATATTTGCACTGAATATCATGAACGCGGCCAAGCAAGAGCGAGAGGAGTGAGCGAGGGGGAGGATGTGGGAGGGAGTGTCCCCCTCCGTTTACGGTGAGCACTTTTTAGGTGATCCGAGTATCCTCTCGGATCACCTTCTGTATCTGTACGGATTCTTTGTTCTTCTTCTTCTTCTTCTTCTTTCTTTATTTCTGGACAAAAGTTGTGTATCTACGTACTCAGAAAGTACTCAGAGTATCAACTTCAAACTCATACCATATATGTATCATGTCCCAAAGACGACAAATCTAATGTATCATTGTGATTGGTCGAACGTGACGTCACTATGACGTCATTATATGAAAACACATTCTAAATCATATCTCATTAATGGAATAGAGTTTTTCAATGAAATTTACGTCACATATATTTCAACTGATGCGCATTCTACTCATGTTCTCAAAATTCACATTTTCTCTTGAAACGTGCGCGTACTTGCGCGTTGAAATATTTGTATGCTCAAATCGAGCTCAAATTTTTTTTTGCACACGTTTCAGACCATTTGGAGCATTTTTTGAAAAATTGAAAAAATTGGACGGACGCGTACGCGCGCGCGCATATACGCACGCACAGCTCATATGCAATAGAAATTTCCACCTTTTTTACACAGATCAGATGCCTGAAATGTCAAGGAATATTTCTACCAAGTTTCAAGTCAATCCGACTCAATATGACGTCATACGGGCCCGTCAAAGTTGAAATTCCGCGCGCGCGTCAATGGCGATATACAGTGCAACAATGCCAAAAAAACCGCCAATTTTAACCCGTTCCATACGGGAACCTGGTGGCCTGTGTATTAAGTCTATGGGGATTTCAGAATTTAGTATGGAACGGGTTAAATCCGATATTACTCGTCAGGATGGACAGTGACCTCCCATTTTCTTTTTATATTCTGAAAGCTGATGAGATGTACATGTCATTTCATGGGTTGGCGATGCTGAAAAAATGATTAAAAGATATCAAATTTCTTAATAAAATAAAAAAAGTAAATTTTCAAAATGACGTCATCAAGTTTCAAGTTCACTCGAGCGTATCGCACTAATCCTTCGCCAATTTTCACCCAGATTTCAGTATGATGTAGCTTATTAAATACTCTTTCACTAATGTATAACAAAATTTTGATTGGATGACGGCATCACCTCGTAAAAATGGATTGAAAGTAATCTTGTCAAATTTGACCAGTTTACGTGTTATCTCTATGGGAGTGCAGTTTTTCTGGAAATGAAAATTGACATGACGGTCTTTATCGAGCACTAGCTCCCTTATGCTTCGGTGAATTTCTCCCAGATTTTAATATGTTGTAGCTGAGACTTTGGGCTATCGTCAATGTGACCTCCATTTTTTCATTTGATGTCGGGATCACGTCCAAAAACTTGGTTGAAATTAAAGCTTATCTTCGATGTATTGAGATATTCCTTTCTTTTTGCAACTTTCTTTGCAATAACTCAAGAAAAACAAGCTCTCTCAGCCCAATATTTTGCACATGTTTAGTTCATGTCACGTACATTATTTCATAAAATAACAACTACTTAATCAGACACCATCTTGGGTATGTAAATTAGGGTCAAAGGTCATAAATGTTTTATCTTGTATCTTGGTGAATACATGTCCTTTCTTTCCCATATTTTGCACACGCAAAGACCATGTTACAAGAATCATTTCACAAAATAACCACTTTTTGCTCAGATGCCATCTTGTCTGTGCAAAGTGGGGTCAAAGGTCATATGTACTTTTTTTCTCTATCTTCGTTATGACGTATTATCTCTATGGGAGGGAATTTTTCTAGATGTGAAAATTGACATGGTTGTCTTTATCGAGAACTATAGCTCACTTACCCTTCTGTGAATTTCTCCCAGATTTTAATATGTTGTAGCTGAGACTTTGGGCTATTGTAATGTGCAATTCGTTTCTTCATACGACGTCGGCATCATGTCAAAAAAGTTGGTTGAAATTAAAGCTTATCTTCGATGTTTTATGATATTTTTTTCTGAAACTTCTTTGCAATAACTCAAGAAAAACAGCCTTTATCACCCCCATATTTTGCACATGTTTAGTTCATTTCACGTACATTATTTCATAAAAAACAACTACTTGATCGGACACCATCTTGGGTAGGTAAATTAGGGTCAAAGGTCACAAATTGTTCATCCTGTATCTTGGTGAATACATGTCCTGTCTTTCCCACATTTTGCACACGCAAAGGGCATGTTACAATAATCACTTCACTAAATAACCACTTTTTGCTCAGATGGCATCTTGGGTGTGCAAAGTGGGGTCAAAGGTCAAATAAACTTCAGTCTGTATCTTCGTTAGTGGATACGGAATTCGGTACCAAAGATGGCAAGTCTGACTTCCTTTTCTAAATGACAATCCAAACATCACACGGCCAATGTCTCCTCGACACAAATGAAACCGGTATGGTCATGCCTATTGGGATCAGGACTCAAATCATTGATTTTCGAAGAGATCGGATCACCTAATTTGTCAGTGTTGACAAATTCCGGTTCTAGTTGCATTTTGATGTTGTAAATAGTGCAATTTGATGCAAGTTTTTTTTTTTTTTTGCGTGTTTTATCAACTTGAATCAGTCCCACTTGTTTAAGGTATCAGTACATTTTGAAGTAAATTGTTATTGAACAATTTGCCTATAAATGGTATAATCTAAATAAACTTCTAGTAATAATTCTTACACTGATGTCATGAACGCGACCGAGCCCGGGCAAGCGGAACGAGCAAGGGGGGAGGTTGTGGGAGGGAGTTGTCCCCCTATAAATGGATAATGGAATGACGGTGTGAAACGACAAATTACTGGCAGCAATATCAGGAGAATGGCATAACGACTACATGCGAGCGAGAGGAGCGAGCGAGCTTGAAATTTTTGACATTTTACAGTCCAAAAACTGCCGTTTGTAGCCATATTTTTTTGATTTGGAAATTGGGGGGGGGGGGGGCGCACCGGGCGCAACTGCTGGCAATTACAGACAGCAACATCAGGTGAATGGCATAACAATTATATGCGAGCGAGAGAAGAGAGCAAGCTTGAAAATTTTGACATTTTACAGTCCCAAAACTGCCATTTTGAGCCATATTTTGCGCAACTGCCGGCAATTACTCCGGGCAGCAACATCAGGAGAATTGCATAACAATTAAATGCGAGCGAGCGGAGCAAGCGAGCTTGAAAATTTTAACATTTTACAGTAAAAAAAAACCTGCCGTTTGTAGCTATATTTTTTCGCTTTGGAATTTAAGGGGGGCACATCGGGCGCAACTGCTGGCAATTACTGGCAGCAATTATTATCAGGAGAGCATAACGATTACATGCGAGCGAGCGGAACGAGCGAGCTTGAAAATTTTACATTTTACAGTCCAAAAACTGCCGTTCTTAGCCATATTTTTTCGCTTTGGAAATTAAGGGGGGCACCTGGCGGAACTGCTGGCAATTACTGGTAGCAACATCAGGTGTATTGCATAACGATTAAATGCGAGCGAGCGAAGAGAGCGAGCTTGAAAATTTTACATTTTACAGTCCAAAAACTGCCGTTCTCAGCCATATTTTTTCGCATGGAAATCAAGGGGGGCGCACCGGGCGCAACTGCTGGCAATTACTGGCAGCAACATCAGGTGAACTGCATAACGATTCAATGCGAGCGAGCGAAGAGAGCGAGCTTGAAAATTGTGACATTTTACAGTAAAAAACTGCAGTTTGTAGCTATATTTTTTCGCTTTGGAAATTAAGGGGGGGCATCGGGCTCAACTGCTGACAATTAGCTTGAAAATTTTGACATTTTTCAGTCCAAAAACTGCCGTTTGAAGCTATATTTTTTTCGCTGTGGAAATTAAGAAGGGGGGGGGGACGCTTGGTGCGCCCCTCCCCCTGGATCCGCCACTGGTAGTCAAGGGTGTCGGTTTATGTCCATGACTGGGGGAGGTATGACCAGCGAGGTGGCGTCGAAGTGACCAAGCGGGGGAAGGATGTCCAAAATCTGCACTTTAGAGCATCCCCTCCTCCGTATCGTACGGATGTACAGTACGGTCGATAAATAGTAAACACTGTATAGAAAACTAGTAGATATGTATAAAATCATTGCTGCCAGAACCAGGGGTGCGAATTTTTTTTTTTTTAATTTATTCATTTTTTGGGTCCCTGGTGCAAAATAGAAAAAAAAAATAGAAAAGAATAATAATTTAGCGTCCGGCGTTGAGGTCGCTCGCAGACTGATTTTTTTTTTTTTTTTTTTTTTTTTTAAGGATCTGAAGGGGGGTGCGTTCGCACCCAACGCACCCCTCCTGGTGACGCCCATGGGATCAGAATGTGATAATTAGAATCATCAGCAAATAAAAGAAAGGAAAGAACACTTGATTAATTGGGCATGTCATTAACATAAAGGATAAATAAAAGAGGTCCAAGCAAACTTCCTTGAGGCACTCCACAATTGACATTTTGCATAACAGATGTATGTCCATTAATATATAAAAATTGCTTGTGTTAAAATATGGTTAGAAAGATAACTCCTGAACCACTCCAAGGCTTTCTGTCTCAGGAAGAAACTTAGGAAGATTTTTAGAATACCACCCCTACTCTCTTTGCGAGGAAAACAACAACTAAGTCTACCGTATATCTTGGCCTGATTAAGGTTTTGAGGTTCTTTTTGAAAGCATCAAATTCGATGCTTGTCGTAGGCCTATAGTATTAGAAGTAGGACCTACTACTACTAGGCCTATTCGGATAGATATATTAGAAGGACGTTCAAAAGTTTTGGGCCCTTGTATGACTATGAGGAAGTACGATCCCCCAACTACGGGGTACGGTACGATACCGTATGCTTGATTCGAGGTATTGTCTATAGATGGCAAATGCCTATTCCATGGTAGGACTAGATTCTATCTGTAATTTTTGGGAATTCATGCTTCGCCGCTTGGTGATCGGTCAACTACGGGGTACGGTACGATACCGTATGCTTGATTCGAGGTATTGTCTATAGATGGTAAATGCCTATTCCATGGTAGGACTAGATTCTATCTGTAATTTTTGGGAATTCATGCTTCGCCGCTTGGTGATCGGTCAACCGTCTCCGTAGTTAAAAACGCAGTCGCATGACTCGCAGATATCTGGTTCAACCTAACTTTGATCCCGTAGTTCATCAATAAACTTGAGCGACCCACCAAAAGAATGTTGACAATCAGGGGGGTATTTCATGAAGGATTTTGTCCGACAAAGTTGTCGGACAAATTTGCTCTCAGCCAATCAGATGCAAGGATTTCTGTAGCTTGTAACAGTTTGTCAGAAAAATATCCGACTAAACTGCTTCATGAAATGCCCCCCCCCCCCGATCTAGTCCTGCTTAGAATAGATCTAACTACTTTCACCTGTCTATCATACCTTACCGGTACTTAGTGGCACTTGATAATCGATGCTAATATTGCTAATTTGCTAGTGCCTAATCTATTCTAACGTTAGACTTGCCGTTACCGAATTTAGACCGGTCTACCCATATTAACAATGTATCTGTCTACTCGCACTTTTAACACAGCTAGAAAACGCTAGAAAGACAACAGAAAACAATCTTGACATTTCTGGTGCTAGCTACAGCTACACTGCAGTTGCACTCACTGTCCATGGCCATGATCGCAACCAATAGCAGCTGCTACTCACCCCGACCACGTGGGCCACATACCGGTAGTTGATCAGCTCACTATGATCACTGATACGTAGTGTGTGAAGGATAGATCTTCGCTCACGCACGATCACCACAGGCGTAATTGCATGCATGAAGCGCGTAATGAGTTTGCAGATGACGCGCATGCAGTGTACGTTACTGGGCGCGCAGTTATGTGCACGTATCGCGCTGCCCTCCTGCTGCTTTCCCCAAGTGGCCCATTCTCAGTAAAAGCGTTCAAATACGGAATTTTGGTGTCGCCGACATTCCATGACAGTTTGCGGTTCCCTGAAACCTATTAGATACTATTTAAATGTTTATAATACATCACGAGGACTTTATTTGTTAAAAATAAACACGATCAATTGCGGTTGTCTGACTTTTTGTATAAAATTTGCTGTTAACTTCGTTAAGACCCCCAAAACGCAGTGTCGCCGGCTATTTTAGAATCATGTTTTATTGCTCCTCTCCATCCACAAACACACTTTCCAAATATCATTTGCATGGACGATGAGCATATCATATGTGCTAATCACAATACTCGAAGAGTTCCAAAATTTTTACTGACTTCTTTTTTTATAGCCCTTTGAAACCTGTCGCCAAGTTCACCGCCGGATACGTTACCAGTTTCTTTAGTGTTACAGCATTGCGAAAATAACAAGACTATGCAATGACCCTGTGTATAAGTAACCCTGAGGATATACTTCACACATTGCAAGTATGCTTGGGTGACCCGCACCTCGTCATAGTTAATTTTTGTTCATATTTGAATCACATTTCGTCACTGAAATTCTATGAAATCCCCTTCACATACAGGAAAAATGCTGAAAATTCCAACGGAATCACACGTTCACTGATCGATATCGAAAATTTGCAGCTATCGTCGCCAAACGCGAACGATGCGGAATAGATGTTACCACAGATACGTGACCGAATTTTACTCATTGGTCTTGTGCTTTCAGGGGATCAAATCTCGTCAAAATTCATCCCTATATACCATGACGACATTACATGCTTCGTTTTGTTAACCCTCAGGATTATATTCTTACACCAAAAGGACAGGGAGGTGAAAAAGAGCAACACTTCCACATGATTTTTCTTTCTGCGTCAGTGCCACTTTCATATTCTATGCAACAACTTTTAACGTTTATTTTACAAGACGAAGCTATAATTCAGCATATCAGTTTTTTGCTTTCAGATTTAGCAGATACGTTACGTATAATTCAGGGCACCCACGTGACAAATAATGTTATGTGAAACAAAGTGTTCATAAAACAATTCTGCTTATAGAATGACGCTTCCATAAGAAAACTAAAGTTATGTTCAAATGAAGAATATTCAGTAGAAATGGCTCTGTAACTTCACCGACAGATTCGTTTACGGTAAGCCAGATACGTTACCTAACTTTGAAAGAGTAAAAAGTAGTTTATGAAAAGTTTCCGAGAAAAGTTTCAGTGTTCTGTTGCATATTTATTCTAGTGTTTTTCAACATAAGAAGAACTACTCAAGATTCATTGATAAGTTGAACAATTATTTATTCATTTTCATTAAAAGGGGTGAGCCAAATACGTTACCATAGGTCAAACAACTTTTTAGTTATACATCGAGTTCATAGAGACTGTACCTACTTCCCTCTAAGTGCATGAAGTGCCTGCAAAAATATATTTTTTAAACCTTGTTTGCATTATCCATCAAAACTGAATGAATATTTATAGTCAGATGGCTAAATACATTCAGACGTAAGATGATAACATTCTGTGAATGAAAAACTCAGCTTTCACATTTAGGGCTCTTTTCCACTACATTTCATTGTTTAAATATTACGTACAATGTTTAAAATGGTTAATTTGGGCTTACATCATTCATTTTTACATCAATTCATAGGGTAAATAATTACACAGGTGATATTCATTAATTCATACACAACTAAAATTATTAGTTATATTTTACCAGATACGTTACCAAAGGCGATTCGATGTTTTTCAATAGTTATTTCATTTTCATTAAAAGGGGTGAGCCAAATACGTTATTTACTACTATAGGTCAAACAACTGTTTAGTATATCGAGTTCATAGAGACTGTATATACCTACTTCCTTCTAAGTGCCTGCAAAAATATATTTTTAAACCTTGTTTGCATTATCCATCAAAACTTAATGAATATTTATAATCAGATGGCTAAATACATTCAGACGTAAGATGATAACATTCTGTGAATGAAGAACTCAGCTTTCACATTTAGGGCTCTTTTCCACTACATTATTGTTTAAATATTACGTACAATGTTTAAAATGGTTAATTTGGGCTTACATCATTCATTTTTACATCAATTCATAAGGTAAATAATTACACAGGTGATATTTATTAATTCATACACAACTGAAATTATTAGTTATATTTTACCAGATACGTTACCAAAGGCGATTCGATGTTTTTCATTAGCTATTTCCCCAGGAGAGCAATTCATAATGGTTTCCTGTGCAAATTCCAGATCAGATCGAGATTGTGAGATTCAAAACTTTATTTGTAAGCGAAATTCGTTAAATATACAAAGTGAATCTTAAGGTTATATTTCATTTCAGCAAAAAACATATTTCAACCTACCAGACAGAGATAATTTCTACCAGTTAGCAAGGGATGACAACATCTTTACCTCTTGAAAAACCCCAATATCTTTAGGGGGACAGATGTCTTTTCCTGAACAGAAATTGGATCAAAACAATAAATTTGATTCAAAGTTAGGAGTCCATTACAACATGTAAATTTGCCGTAACGTATCTGATTGGTGATCAAAAATCATATATGATGCTCTATTTCAAATCATTTTTACTCAATGAATGGCCATCATTTAGAATGTTCCACTTTTTGTTTCGTATTTGACCGGTTTTGAAGTTACCGAAAACATATCTTTAAATGTATTACTTTGTGGTTGATTTTTCGGTTTTACTCGAATGGAATTGAACACTTAATCTGAGAATGGCCCACGAACGATCGACCTGTAAGTCTTGTCGAAAAGAGTATGAAGCAAGCATGCCCCAAGGTTTAAATTACAGAATACCGGCGGCCAATTGGGATATAAAACAATAAAATATAGGTCCTACCAGGCCATCGTGCGAAGCACCGGTTGAAACCATGTGCCTTCGGTGACTTCAATAGCTCCGCCCCTCAGAAAATACAGCGGACTCGATCCCCTTACAACCGAAGTCGTTCGGACCGGCATATTTTTTTTTTCCGTTAGGGCCTATAGGCCTATATCGAAATTTCGTCATAACCGAACATATAAACAATAGAAATACACAGAGTGGATAATATTGCCGCCTCAATTTTTACTTCGTTGTAACCTGAATTTTGTTATACCTGTGCTCGTTAAAACGGGAGTGCACTGTAGTGCTATTGAAGTCACCCCGTGAACATAGTTTCAACCAGAGCCGCTCAGGCCTAGTTATTGTATGCTCTGCAAATTGTATTTAGAATGTTATTTGATTCTTTGTCAAATTTGTTTCAAGAAGTATAATACGTATATAACAAAATTTCATTTCCTACTAAACTCCTTTTTTCATGTTGTCTTATTATTAAAAGATGAATAAACCCTAAATATTCATGTGGATTGAGTGAAAGCAGCAATATAAAAAGAATATAATGAAGAGTTTTATCGCAAAACGATCTAACTCCTGATTTGTATAAGTTGACATATTTGTGATTAAAGCTGCTAAAACAAAGAAAATAATAAGAAATACACGATATATTTCTATTTCTATTCATTTTCTATATTTCTATTTCAACTTCTATAATATTCCTTGTTATGTCACAAGTGAGGTATTACTGGAAAGGTTTAATTTTGCTCGATGTGATCCGATGATGGACTTACTTTTAAATATATGTTTAGAAACGGCTCATTGTGCGATGAAACTCTTCACATAATATATATTTTGTAAGGTGGTACGAATCCACTTATCAGATACGAAAGAGCATATAATTCTGAGAGGAATTCAAAGTTTATTGATTGATTAAAATTGGTTTTTGAACAGGAAGAGTCCGCCTCATTACTCTATAAAGCAAACAAAACACAACGATTTTGTTTGAGCATTAGTCAGTATTAACTGTTAACAGAATATATGGGCCCACACTCGGTAACTTAAGAGAGTCCCAGACAGTCGGCTATCTGCTGTGTTTACTGTTCCAAAGGTACCTTATATGCGAATAATCCTTGGGTTGTAGGTATGTGTCATGTCACGATACTAATTGGCGGATCCATGAGAACACGAACCCCAATTCTTCATTATTTTCCCAATACTCCTCTCAAGAGTATGGGTACACAATGCCAAGTAGTGTTCCATGCATCTGCGCATGAAACAAGTATAGCTATTCACGATACCGTCCGCTGGCTCAAAGGGATCGTATAGTTTTGGTTGAGACCTAACTTCAGGCTTCTAACATTTTTGGTGAGCTTATACGAAACTTCTTACGAAATATGAAAGAGCCTGTAATTCCAAGAGGAATTCAAAGTTTATTCGATGAAAATTGGTTCTGAAATGGCTGAGATACCCAAAACAGAGCGATCCGAATAAAATGTGGGACCCACATTTTATTTTGATGGCTTTGTTTTACTTTGTTTTTGGATGTTTCAGTCATTCCAAACCCGATTTTCATCAAATAAACTTTGAATTCCTCTTAGAATGGTATGCTCTGTACTAGATCATAAGTGTTTTCTTGGTATCTCGCAAAAAGTTAAAAGCCCAATTCTCATCTCCACCAATACTGTACCATCCCTTTATTAAAGCATGAAAATTGATGACGAAAGAAAGATCGCATCGTATCTTCCATTTCGTTATATATAAATGCACAAAAGAGTTTCCCATCATATAGAGCTATTTCTCACACCTACCCATTATCCGCCATGAGTTTGAACTAATTACAATACCAATCTTTTATACATTTCCTACTAAACTCCTTTTTTCATGTTGTCTTATTATTAAAAGATGAATAAACCCTAAATATTCATGTGGATTGAGTGAAAGCAGCAATATAAAAAGAATATAATGAAGAGTTTCATCGCAAAACGATCTAACTCCTGATTTGTATAAGTTGACATATTTGTGATTAAAGCTGCTAAAAACAAAGAAAATAATAAGAAATACACGATATATTTCTATTTCTATTCATTTTCTATATTTCTATTTCAACTTCTATAATATTCCTTGTTATGTCACAAGTGAGGTATTACTGGAAAGGTTTAATTTTGCTCGATGTGATCCGATGATGGACTTACTTTTAAATATATGTTTAGAAACGGCTCATTGTGCGATGAAACTCTTCACATAATATATATTTTGTAAGGTGGTACGAATCCACTTATCAGATACGAAAGAGCATATAATTCTGAGAGGAATTCAAAGTTTATTGATTGATTAAAATTGGTTTTTGAAATGACTGACAAATCCAAACACTAAGTCGTCCTGCATAAAAAGTCATTTCAATATCGAATTTCATCAGTCACCCGTCAAACTTTGAATTCCCCTTAATAATTGCACGCTCTTTCATGTTTCACAAAAAGTTGACTGCAATGTATTTGATTAACATTTACATTATGAAGGCCTACATCCATTTTATTGCAAAGTGTAACACTCTGATAAGCACTTTATAATGCATATCCCCGAGAAAATGAGATATAGGCCTACGTATACAATGTGTATCCATAAATCCCTTGGTACCGTATGTCTTGTTTACACCATATGAAATGTATAATAGTATCCTTGCTTCTTTAAATGCCATGTTTTGTCAGAACATTTTGGATAGCAGGCTTTCCGACCTATTTTCCCTGCATGCTATTATGTGCATTACATGACGAATTGGGATTCTGTTAACTGCCGAATTGTCCACCTTTATAACGCACTAGCTCATATTCATCAGTTAAAGGCATAATTTATCATTTGCAGATGAAACAAAAACCCACCATTAGTGCATAAACATAGTTCTAAGATGTGAGTTAAGGATAGAAACAACCAATGTAAATAGTTGAACCAGTATAACTGATGTCAAGCATTGTTAGATATACCAAATATGAACAATAGTTACAATAAAAATGTTTCCAGACTTACCGTCAACAGTTATGGTTTAATGAAAAAAAATAATAGTAATAAAATTATCTCCTTACACTTTCGGCTTTAATAATTTTATATGGTATGATGCTTTGTGATACAACTGGCCTACACATACCCTTCAAAAGTGATATCTTGAACATTTTTTTTTTCAATCACTGCTCCTAAAGGTAAACAGTACCTTTAAATTAAAATGTCAATACGGTACAGATCACATGACAGGGATCGCTCTGTTGGTACGGATTATTGTAAGTATTTCGCTCTCACTCTGCGTGTAGGAATGTATACCTGCAACATCGAGATGTATTGGCAGTATTATATTTCATCGCACAGAATATTTTGACGACCATACATGATATCTGATGCCGGCCTGCACACAGCGAGTAGTCATATTGGATTGCAGAAACAGTATTACGCGCGCGCACACACACACACACACACACATATGAACACAAACACACACACACACACACACACACACCCACACACACAGAGAGACAGGTCGCTGGTCCAGGAGTACTATTCACATTCGCATTGGTACATAATGTGGCAATTGTATTTAATTCATGTCGACCACATTCAAAATTACGTGAAATCATAAAGCACGCATAATGTAGGCATGAACACATCTTTTAAACACCTGCCTTATATCTGATTTCAATGAGTGCACGGAGGAAATCAAGAAGGAATCCAAATATAAATGGGTTATAATGAGTTTCGTATAGATGGAATTTGCATATAATATAAACGTGGAAGCAATGCCTGATTAAGCAATGACGGTTAAACTGAAAGTTGCCCTTTTGTTACTGGAAGTAACTCCACCGCAAACATTCTTCTGAATCTATTTTGTTTTGCTTTTTTGGTCATATCGAGCACAAATTTCAGGACTTTGTGAGACAAGGCAATGAAGAAACTCGCTTTGTTAACAACCAATGTTTATGTATATGAATGGCACCAACAGTGTATACATGTGTATGTATCTGCATGTGCAATGATATAATGCGGGAACCAATAATTGAAATGAAATGAAATGAAATCATATCAAATCAAGAAAGGTGATGGGGAGAGATTTATGCTCGCTATATCATTGTCGGATTGATTTTAGTCACTCTTCCCTGCTATGTTAAACGTAAAATATGGAGTCGACTTCACTTTTCCGTGGCAAATAAGTGGTCACTACGTCTTTCTTGTTTTATGAATGTGTTATTATATTTCATTCAATTTCATGGGGTAGTATAAGGAAAGCTATATTTTCAACTTTAAGTAGACATGCTAATTCGTACATACTTATAATATAATAATGCAACAAACCGCACATAAATCATTGTGTGTACAAGTTCTTACATACGTCACTATAAGACCTCCTTCATACAAAAATCAATGTATGTGAACGAAATCCTACATAAGTCAGCGTATATGTGCTTACTAATTCGCACAAGTGCATTTAAAACAGTATTTAAAGGCTATTCACTATTCAACTTCTATAGGTACAATTATGTGTGTGTGTGTGTGTGTGTGTGTGTGTGTGTGAGTTGCACAGTGGAAGTCAGGCTAAGTTTTTTTTTTTAGTTTTTATTTTTCAAAGGAGCTGCACTTACGTACAGTGATCTGCACCGTTATCATATTGCTGGTGTAATCCCATTAATTTGATTTTTCTTTTTTGTAAGCTGTTCTCCAACATAAATGCTTATAGGTGATGGTATTTATTTTATGAAGCATGAAAGCAAATTACAACACGCATTCTAATAAAAAATGGCGAATATTATCCCCATGATTAAACATCGGTGATACAATTGCTCGCATTCATTATGTCTGTGCATCGTGCATTTATATATCTATCAAATTTTTTCAATTTCAATTTCAATTTATTTTCGTATTTCTTGATGGAAAATACATGGTATATAACAAAATATAATACAGAATGTCCAGCTTGGATATATACATGAAGAAATAGGAATACAAAAGTAATGCATAACGGTCGATGTGTCATTTTCAATCAAAGTAAAGGATGCGAAGAGAAATACGATGGAACCTACCATGTTGCCTACTAAAAAGCAAAGCTTGTTGAGTGTAGGTCCCAACAAAACCCTAGTGAGGGGGACAGGATGAGGAGCACGGGTACAATTAAGACCGAAAGTAAGGATAAACAAAAGAGAATGACTATTACTCGGGGCACAGAAGATTCTTCTCACATGTATTTGTGTATGTGATAAAATGAGAACAAGTAAGAACAAGTAACCACATGCTGCACACTATAACAGTTGCTCTGATAGCAATTTTGACATGGGAGTGATAATGACGTGAATACTAAAGTACTGTATAATTTTAGGGTTTAAACATTCCGGCTTCCACAGACGCGGGGAAAGATATGAAAATGGAGAACATGAATCAATTCCAATTCCTATATGTGATATACCAGCCAGCTGCAAATGCATTGAAGTCTTCTTTTTTATTTCTCATATACCAAATCAAATTTATAAAACTCCACAGGTGTTATTACGGGAAACAAGTACAATACAATACCGTCATGTTAAATATTGTCGATTCACATAGAGGACTTATCAAACTCAAAATAACATGACAACCCTGTCTAAGTGGGAAATTCGATACCGATTCAAGATTGTTTACAAAGACATTCGCATGAGATACTGCACGGAAAAACATGGGAAAGAGTAACCTCAAAGTTTATGAAGCATTCAAGTGTTTGATAATAATCATCATCTTAAATTAGAAGCATAAATAATTATTACGTGCGAACGTGTAAAGTTCAATTGCATATCTAACTTCTAACTGTTCAAGTGCTAGTGATAGGCTCTATAGGCTTGTTTCAATCAATGAGAAGAAAAACAAAATGTCTTCATATAACCTCCCCCCCCCAAAAAAAAATAGGACAATGTTCAACGTAATCGAGACAAAGGAAGATCTTTTGCACATGAATGTATAGCTGTAGGTCTTCTCATAAACGAAACATCATAACATAAGAATCACGACGTTTCTCTTTTCCATCAAGAATTATTTAATACAATCCTGTAAAGATCAGACTTTGGCTACCTTTGTCAATTACTAGTTCATGGAGAATTACATTAAACTTTCGTGGGAAAGTATAATATATTTGCGAAGTTTATTCTATAAGTTGTTTATTAACCACGGACAAAGTTACAAAATAACAGACTTTACGATTTGTCGTGGTTTTATCAAACGTACAGGCCTGTATCACCATGGACGCTTTTAAAAGCGAAATGAGTTTTTCCATTCAGACGTCACAAACATCATGTACATCCTAATGATTTTGTCTTCCATTAAGTCTGCCATATAGGGTTGCCCAAAGAAGGGTTATCACCCTCGTCTAGAAGACTTTGCCTTTCTACTTTTCTGTATGGCAAGCCTCACTATAGTTTTCTGCTGGTCGGATAAGGATCCCCAATCAGCTTGGAAACTTGTAGTTAATGTAGACGGACGGCTGTGAATTGCAATGAATACCGAAGGGCTACAGCTTAAGCGTAGCTTGATTTGCATGCAGCCGTCGTATACATAATACATAACATGCATAGGAAAAATAGTTGGGAGTCAAGACAACTATGAGTGTAATTACTTCTAACCTTTATACGGACCAGCTTTACTGCTGATAATTACTTTAGTATCCTATCTAGCTTACCTTCTTCTTTAATATCATATGTTTTTGCTGGCCATTCGTTTGTGTTCCTTCTAAAAACTTGAATTTAACAACTCTCACTTTTTTACTCTCTCAGAGTAACAGAAACAAATTTCGGAAACATCTCGAAAAGGCTTTCATTGGCGTGAGAACCTTTATGTGATGATATGCCAATAAAGAATATTGATTTAACAGTTTATAATTTACACCTACCATTAGGAATGAGGTATATACAAGACAAATTCGCGTAATTTATTTGCTTGTATTTATTTGAAATATGACGATTCCAGAAACCACTCACACTAAATCATTCGCAGTACAGTGCACTGAAACGTGGTTATCTCTGCATTCCGACATTAAGTTGCTCTCAATGTTATACATCCTGAAGGCACAATTTGTGGGTGCATAATGAACCAATTAATGCTTCGGATGATACGAGTATTGCTAAAATAACGAAGATTCAGCTGATAGATTCGGTGCTTCAAAGTATCGGCCACATACACCAAATTAATACAGCTGTATACAGGTCCACAATCAAACTTTACTTATATATATACTATTTTTACAACGTATCTACTATGTGGTAGTTTCGACAAGTGCATGCAGCGATACTCATACATGCATTTTGCCTATTAACACGTAATTTTGCTTATGACCAGTCATAAGTAAAGTATAATGATTGGTCCTATTAGCACTATTAAGCTTTCCCGTCGCAATGGTGACCGGGTGAGTTTCCATCGTTTTATTCACGTTGCTACTTGAGATGAGGGTGATTTATCAAACAGGAAGAGTCCGCCTCATTACTCTATAAAGCAAACAAAACACAATGATTTTGTTCGAGCATTAGTCAGTATTAACTGTTGGCAGAATTTATGGGCCCACACCCGGTAACTTCAGAGAGTCCAGACAGTGGGCTATCTGCTGTGTTTACTGTTCCAAAGGTACCTTATATGCGAGTAATCCTTGGGTTGTAGGTATTGGCGGATCCATGAGAACACGAACCCCAATTCTCTATTATTTTCCCTATACTCCTCTCAAGAGTATGGGTACACAATGCCAAGTAGCGTTCCATGCATCTGCGCATAGAACAAGTGTAGCTGATTCACGATACCATCCGCTGGCTCAAAAGGATCGTATAGTTTTGGTTGAGACCTAACTTCAGGTTTCTAACATTTTTGGAGAGATTATACGAAACCTCTTACGAAATATGAAAGAGCCTGTAATTCCAAGAGGAATTCAAAGTTTATTTGATGAAAATTTGGTTTTTAAATGGCTGAGATACCCAAAACAGAGCGATCCGCATAAAATGTGGGACCCACATTTTATTATGATGGCTTTGTTTCACTTTGTTTTTGGATGTTTCAGTCATTCCAAACACGATTTTCATCAAATAAACTTTAAATTCCTCTTAGAATGGTATGCTCTGTACTAGATCATAAGTGTTTTCTTGGTATCTCCCAAAAGGTTAAAAGCCCAATTCTCATCTCCACCAATACTGTACCATCCCTTTAAAGGGATAGTACAGTTTTGGAATTCAAAGTTTATTTGATGAAAATCGAGTTTGGAATAACTGAAACATTAAAAAACAAAGAAAAACAAAGCGATCGTTACAAAGTGTGGGTCCCACAATTTATTGGAATCGCTCTTTTTTGATATCTCAGCCATTTCAAAGCCAATTTTCAACAAATAAACATTGAATTCCTCATAAAATTGCATGCTCTTTTATATTTTATATGAGATTTCTCATTATCCCACCTGAAAATGGTAGAAACCGGAAATTAGGTCTCAACCAGAACTGTACGATCCCTTTAAGCATGAAAATTGATGACGAAAGAAAGATCGCATCGTATCTTCCATTTCGTTATATATAAATGCACAAAAGAGTTTCCCATCATAGAGCTATTTCTCACACCTACCCGTTATCCGCCATGAGTTTGAACTAATTACAATACCAATCTTTCATACATTTCCTACTCAACTCCTCGTATATTCCTTTATTAATTTCAACATAATTTTGACAGGATAACAGGATCATCAAAGCGATGCTGTTTCACTTCAAGATCCTGTATGTACAACCTAAATTGGTATGAATATTAAGATTGTAAATTTATTTAGTATAAATATATGAGTAAGTGTGTTAAGTCAACTGATTTTTAATTGTTTCTCTTCTTGGTCTTTATTTTTGTCAACAAAGTTTACCTCTCCAATTGTTTTCTCTGATTTTGGATACGCTAAAAGATTTGCCCATTCCCTTTCCCGTCAATCTTGAGTAATCAAACTTGTACTATCAAAGTGTTCTACAAGCAAAACGGGTATTCCATGGGCGTCACCGGAGGGGGGGGGGGGTGCGTTGGGTGCGGACTCACCCCTCTTCAGACAAAAAAAAAAAGAAAAGAAAGAAAATCACCACTTCAGTAGGGAAGCGAACTCAACGCCGGAAGCTTTTTTCGTTTTTTTTTTTTTTTTTTTTTTTTTGCACCAGGGACAACAAAATCTTGGGCAAAAACCATTCTCATCCTGGGCTCTGTCAACTCTGATTTTTTACACATCTACGAGTATTCTACAGTGTTTACTATTTATCGACCGTACTGTACATCCGTACGGTACGGAGCACGTACACTTTGGGTGTGCTACTTACAAGTATGTAGGGTCCATGTACAGCACGTTACTTCTGACCAATCCATATTGATAATGCGAGCCCAAGTGCGAGCCTTAGCCTCATAAAAATTTTGTAGGGGCAAGTATAATTATATACTCATCTTGCCCACCTCCCCCCAAGATTCCCGAGACGAGATTTTCTTGCTTTTTTGCCAGAAAAAAAAAATTACCCCCATTAAAACATTGGAAGGGCAAACATTTTATAATTTTGCCCCCCATAATCAATAAATAGTGAGATGAGAAGATTTTCTTGATTTTTGACAGAAAAAAAAAGTTGCCTCCATAAAATGTTCGAGGGGCAAGCGCACCATATCTGCCCCACCCCACATAATCATAATTCCAGTGTGGAAAAGATTTTCTTGCTTTTTTTTTGTTAGAAATCGCCCAAAGTGTGCATCAGATAGCAGGTTGCTGAATTTCAATTCTAAAAAAGCAAAGTCTCTCTCGTGTGGGAGGGGGATACCTCTTCCCACACCTTCCCCCTTTCGGTCTATTTTCCATGACTTAATACACCTATAGATTGACAGATTTACAAATGTTTCATCGAAAGTGCACCAAATCTTTCACTTTACTTAATAAAAAAAATGGAAAAGTTCCGTCGTTGGGGAAGGGGATATTATCTCCTTTCAATTAACAATTAATCCTTTTCCAATGGCGTAGCCAGGGGGGGGGGGGGGGGGGGAGCGCCTTCGTGTGCATGCTTTTTTTTCTGTTTGATCGATTAACAGACAGCGTTCATAATATTCAGTGTAAGAATTAATACGAGAATTTTATTTAAATTACACCATTTTATACGGCAAATCGTTTAATAACGATTTACATCAAAATGAACTGCTACCTTAGTGGGACTGTTTCAAGTCGATAAAAGACGCAAAAACCTGCATCAAATTGCACCATTTACAACATCAAAATGCCAAAAGTTCTAACCGTGGGAGGGGGACAGCCCCTCCCACACCCTAAACCCTCGCTCGCTCCGCTTGCTCGGGCTCGGTCGCGTTCATGACATCGGTGTAAGAATTAGTACAAGAAGTCTATCTAAATGATACCATTCTATAGGCAAATTGTTCATTAACAATTTTCATCAAAATGTACTGCTATACCTTAAACAAGTGGGACTGTCTCAAGTCGATAAAACACGCAAAAACCTGCATCAAATTGAACCATTTACAATATCAAAATGCAAAAAGTTCTCACAGTGGGAGGGGGCACCCTCTTCCTCACCCTCCCCAACCTCTCCTCGCACACTCCGCTCGCTCTTGTTTCGTCGCGTTCATGATTATTCAGTGTAAATATAGGTTTTCCCGGCCAATTTAGCACTTTTGTCAGTCTATTTGATAAAAGGTTCATTCAATTTAGCGAAAATCCTCGTCACTGCACATTCTGTCATTCAAAATTTCAACTTGTTAATTCAATTTTGCATTTCGATCAATGAAATTCGCACATGTGCCTTTCGAATTCCTCAAACGGGCATTCAAATTGGCACGTGCTCTTCAGTCATTCAAATTCGGCAGCACTGGCGGAAAATGGTATTTCAGTTATTCAATTTCGCGTATGGGCAGTCAAATTCCAAACATGTTCATTCAAATTGGCGTAATTTTATTTCTATTTTGAAAAGGTGAGAACCGTGTTTTATACGTATTTAAAGGTGAATTTTCGTTTCATCCACACACTGTTAAGTATATAGCAAAGGTATATTTGACCCTAAATAATTCAAGTTTGTTGTTCTGTAACGCCCCTCTTCTTTCATACATGTTATCAGAACAATACATGCACCAGTACCATAGATTCACTTCACTTTCTTCTGTCCAGTCATGGTAGTATGAGTTAGATACAGGCGTATCTCTCAAGACGACAGGGAAAGAATCATAGAAGAATTTGAGGGTAATAACCTTGACAAATTGATGGCTAGAGCTGATCCAAGAACTTTATTCTTAATGATGATTAACGCAATATAGCACCCACCAAATGAAAATAATGTAACATGCAGATGAAAGAAATAATTACGATGTACACTAAAACCTCCTTCTCCCAATTAATGTCAAAACAAAACAAGATTTATGTATCTGTGAATGAAATAATGCTGTAAAAAACATTTTAAACACATACACATATTTTGAAAGTACTGTTGCAAAGGTGATATCAGAATAAATACGAAAATATGAAATGTTAAGATGCTTGCTAACACTACCTATGATGAATGAAAATAGAAAAAAAAAAGAATAAATGCATTAACGTGTCTGCTAAATTGACTGCAGTAAATGCGAAATTGGATGCCCAAGAATGAATTCGAATGAAAGAGCGCAGCGTATACGTGATCACGTGACTATATCATGCTAAATTGAATGATCGATTTGCGAAATGGTGCTTGTCTTACGAATTTGAACTGAAAAAGTACTGATTCGAAATGATGTTAAATGTAATTTGAATGCTCCAAAATGAATTGGAATGAAAAGATTATAAAATTGAAATACCGAACATGCCATCTAGGCTAAATTCTACTAAATTGAATGCACAAAATAATTAGGAATTGAACTGAAAAAAGTGCGAAATTGGCCGGGAAACATATTGATGATACTTTTTCATAGGCATTATTGTTCAACAATAATCTACATCAAAATATACTGTTACCTTAAACAAGTGGGACTGTCTCAAGTCGATAAAACACGCAAAAACCTGCATCAAATTGAACCATTTACAATATCAAAATGCAAAAAGTTCTCACCGTGGGAGGGGGCACCCTCTTCCACACCCTCCCCAACCTCTCCACATCAGATGTCCCTCCTTTGCAATTAAAGATGAATAGGTACATTACCATTGACACAGTATATAACTTTACTCTGTTTTTTGTTTTTGTTGTTGCAATACTGAGTAATTCTTCATGCGAAGTGCCCACTTTATTATGATTTCTCATGCAATGCAATCTGATCTTCATCATTTCCAGTCACTGTTATTACATGTATATTAGTTTATTGTGCTGTATGATTAATTGAGTTTATATCATTATTTGCTTCAATTTATATTTTCGTAATCAATATGTCTCATTAACAGTGGGTGTAGACATTCGTATATAGTCTCATCATCATTGCAAGTCGATAAAACAAGCAAAAACATGTATCAAATTGCACCATTTACAAAATCAAAACGAGAAAAAGTTCTCACCGTGGGAGCCCCTAGCTCCACACCCTCACCCCTCGCTCCCTCCGCTCACTCTTACTTGGTCGCGTTCATGATATTCAGTGTAAATATTAAAACAGGAAGTTTATTTGGATGATACTATTTTATAGGCAAATTGTAAGATAATAATCGACATCAAAATATACTGCTACCTTAAACAAGTGGGACTGTTTCAAGTTGATAAAACAAGCAGAACATGCATCAAATTGCACCATTTACAACATCAATATGCAAAAACTTCTCACCACGGTTGTTGACACCCCCTCCCACACCCGTTCCCCATGCTCATTCTGCTCGCTCTTGCTTGGTCGCGTTCATGATATTCAGTGTAAATATTTAAAACAGGACGTTTATATTGATGACACTATTCTATAGGCAAATTGTTCAATAATAATCGACATCAAAATATACTGCTACCGTAAACAAGTGGGACTGTTTCAAGTCGATAAGACAAGCAAAAGCATGCATCAAATTGCACCATTTACATTTTCATCGTGGGAGGGGGACAACCCCTCCCACACCCTACCCCTTGCTCGCTCTGTTCGCTCGGGCTTTTTCACTTCGCTCCCTCGCATACTAACAGCCCCCCCCCCCCCCCCCCAAAAAAAAAAGGAAAAAGAAAGAAAGAAAGAAAAAAGAAGATTAAATCCTAGCTTCGCCGGTGCCCTTTTCCCCGCTTGGTTTCCCTAAAAAAAACCTATACAAGTCTGGGGATTGAGAGCTACTTGAATTCCAAATGTCTGTCCAAAAAATCTCGTTACATTTAGTGTCAAAACGCACTCCCCTTGAAAAAAAAAATGGTGACGCCCCTGTATTCCCGAAACGAATTGTATCTTAGTAATTGTTTGCTCATTTTCACGTGTTAAATTGCGTCATATTCTTTTGGTCTCTTAGGCTAAGGAAGAGGTACACTCCTTAAAAATAAATGAATAATTTCTCTGTAAAACTGTTCTGAGAGATTGAATTTATATAGCGGCTCATGGTCTGGGACGCGAGGGGGGGGGGGGGAAGGGTACAGCATTTTACAAACCGTACTAACTGCGAGTTATAGATCTGTAATGTGTGGATCTATAGTACCAAAAAACGGGGTGAAATTAGTTTTGTTCTTGCAATGGGAGACTTCATTTGAAAATAATAAAAACGACTGATGGAACTTGCCTGCTGTGATAAAGGTTCCCCGCCAGCAGGGAATAGTCAGTTAGACTGGACTTTGTACCAAAAAGCAAAGGGCAAAGTCTAAGATGCTAAAATAAATCTGGAACAACGGCATATAGCCTGGCAAAAGAAAAACCTATTAGCTGTTGTTGATGAAAAGTAGCGGAGACAAGGTCTAGTTGTTACGAGGGTAAAATTGTTCTATGATCAGTTTCTCAAAATCTAAACAAGCATGACAAGAGACGGCAATACAAGCTATATCACATCGGAACATATTATACATGTGTCCAGTGATCTCCGTGTGCGAAATCTGATCATGCTTGAACGTGGTATGAAGAAGTTAGGCCTCAAAAACACCTTTTCGCCTCTCTGAGTAAAAAACAAAACAAAACAAAACAAAAAACCAAAGAAACGAACAAAAAGAGCCCCTTTTAGATATTAGATATTGTTTTATTCACCAAAGGCCTGGCCATTCATCTCCCATTAATGATGTGGGTGAAAGAAGTGCATGTGATGTGAGTGTCGTTTTGCGGGAGTAGCACCGTCGATGTTTGAGTGTTTAATGAGCACACGTTTTTGAAGTTAAAGAATATGTTTATGTACGGGTTCATGTTGGTACATTGTAACAACTTGTCCCATCTGTTGAATATCATTGAGGTGTAACAACTCCCCCCTTTATATTCAATTTATTTAGGCTTTGTTACCTACAAGAATTGATTTTTATAATGTCACGTGGTTTTTCCTATCATAAGCTTATGTGCGGACATAAGCATATTCAGATATTAAAAGCTATACATACACGCTCCAATCACTGAAATCAAGGACTCGCCTGTGAGCCTTTAACTATGTGAAAAAAAGAACTGTTATGTAGCATAATTTACAGTAGTATCGCTTTTCATTGATTAATTTCATTTACTTTAAAGATAAGTAAGCTTCCACTGTAGTGAACCGTAAAGACGATTATCCTGTTTATGTACAAATAATGTTAATGCGAATCTCATTTTTCATTTCATTTATTTTCACTTAATAAAACATGCATACATAAAAATATGATAATAGTATGACAGGTATAACATGAAAAAGTGACAAAACAAACAAACAAGCAAACAAACTACAACCAAAGTTATCAAGTGAAGGGGTTAATGAGAAGGCGCTTGGCTTTATCTAAAACTAACCCCGGGAAAGTAAATACAGTGTATTTCTTCTTTCTACAAACTATAACCAGTACAAACTGACAAAAAAAGTCGGCACACGCGCGCACATTCGCATACATACACACATACACAAACAAAACATACACAAGCACACTAACAATACACAAGATGCCGTTTGCACAAACACACCCCTGTTTTGCTACTCTACTATGGTTTGAGAATGATATTGGGTAATTCCAAAATACTTTTCAAGTAAAATACGCTTGAAAGCTTTCTTAAAACTTTTTACTGTCTTCTTACATTTCACATCAGAGTGTATAGAATTCCAGATTTGCGGGCCTTGAAAAATACTGACTTTTTGTAAGAGGATGTACGAATCAGAGGCAAGTAAAAATTTTTACAATTTTTTGTGTCATAATTATGATTATCTTTGTTTAATTCAAAATACCCCAGTCGTGATACAGGTAGAATATCATTGTAACATGAGAACATGTTTATTGCACTCTGTAATAAATACATATCATACACAGTTAAAATAGACAAAGAAGAAAATATTGGCAAAGAATTAGACGCCCTATACGGTGAATGCGAGACTATTCTAATAGCTCGCTTTTGTAATTTAAACAGTCTCTGCATATCATTCTCACTAGATTTCTCCCACGCTAAAATACAATGATTCAAATGTCGTAAAATAAGGGTGTTATACAAAAATAGTAACAAAGATCTGGAGTAGGACCGTAGTCGGTTTAAGATCCCGATACTTTGTGATATTTTGTTACAAATGACACCAGTGTGTTCCTTCCATGACAGGCAGTCATCAATTTCAACCCCAAGAAATTTTACACGAGAGGCACGTAATATTCTATTTTCATTAATATGAATCACAATATCATCTTTATTTATAAGCTTATTTGAATACACATTATAATTAGTTTTATCTATATTCACTGCCTACTTATTTACTTGCAACCATTCTATAAGTTTACTTATCTCATAATTAAATGTATATTGTAAAACATCAGAATTACAGTTGGACAGGAATACACTTGTGTCATCAGCAAACTGAATAAATTCAAGCTTGTCTGAAACATTGCACATATAATCATCTACATATAACATGAATAATAATGGCCCAAGGATAGAACCCTGGGGTACTCCACACATTACGGTTTTCTGCTGAGATTGTGTATCATTTAATTGAACATATTGCTTTCTGTTACTTAGATAACTTGCAAACTATTGTAATAAAACACCACGAATTCCATAATTAGATAATTTTTGTATCAGTATGGTAAGGTCCATTGTGTCAAAGGCCATACTTAAATCAATAAATAGGCCAACCATTATTTCTTTCCTATCAAAAACATCAACAACCTTATGTATAAATTCCAATAAAGCATGGGGCGTGGAATGCCCACTTCTGAAACCATATTGATGTGGTGATATTATACTGCATTCATTTAAAAAAAATTATACAATCTGTTGTACACACATTAATTTTCTCTAAAACCTTGGAGAAAACAGGCAATATTGAAATGGGTCGATAATTAGAAACATCATCTTTGTTCCCTTTTTTATAAACAGGCACTAACCTATAGCAACTTTTAATTTGTCTGGAACAACACCAGTAGATATAGACAAGTTGAATATTTCACTCAGTGGATAACAAATTACATGTATTACTCTTTTAATCATATCAGCTTGTATCTCATCAAATCCAGAACTCTTACCATTTTTCAAACATGTTACGATCTCAATGAATTCTTTTGGAGCAATGGGTGGAAAGATCATTCAGTAACAGATTTGTTTTTAAATCATTCGATTGCTCAAACTGTGATGAAAGAGTAAAACCGATATCAGTGAAATAATCGTTGACAACATTGCAAATATTATCAGTTGATTGCACTGGATGATCATTCTACATTATCTTGGTAGGATGGGTACAATGACAATCCTTTTTGTGTAATAATTCGTTTATAGCTTACCATGTTTTTTTCATATTTCCATCTGCGCCTCATCCACCAATGTTTTAATGTGTAGTATCCCATCCGAAAAAAATACACCATGGCCAGAATTCATGAAGGTGGTACAAAATGACACCATGGTTTAAACCATGGACAAAAACCATGGAGCGCCAAGTGTCGCACGGAATATTTCGTTACGAAATCAGTCATTTCGTCGATGAAATGATTATTTTGTAACGAAATGACATTTTGTAACTAAATGAACATTTCGTCCACGAAATTATAATTTCGTTAACGAAACGGTCATTTTGTCGACGAAATAGCCAATTTCGTAACGAAATATTCCGTGCGAATATAAAATATAAAATTTTAATTTCGCGAGTGTAGTCTGCGCAGCAAGCTCCATTGTAAATTTCAGGACCTGAATAAAACGGTACACACACACACACACACACACACATATATATATATATATAGACATTGTATCTTTTGCGTATTTTTTGTTAATTTTCTATTATATATTTTTTTCAGGTTTTTCATACTTTCAATTAGTCTTGTCGCTGCTTTACACAACGACATCATACAGATGTCCTATCTGCCTATGGCTATACATAATAATGTACGGAGACACTGAATATCTCGAGCAAACATGGCTGTGCACTGTCTTGCCTGCTCTCAGGGAATTACCATCAGGAATGGCAAATATAAGCACTTGCATCACTGAAAGACTATGATAATGGTTGGAAAGCGCATATCATAAGAGGCCTGAGACACATTCATGTCACTATGTACGCATTTCACCTGTCTTATGACGGAAAGGCGCGCAGAATAAAGATATGAAAGAGTGAATAAATGGGCATGCTTTTTCCGACAGCAAGCCAAGGAAAGCGCCAGTGGCTCCTGGGAAGAAAACAGTGTGGCAGCATTTAAAACTGACTCTGAACTTCGATGCAATTCTCTTCTCATGACAGCAGTTTGCTTCTTATCATTGCTATTCGAAAGACACACAAATCGCACTGCACAGTAATAAAAATGAAGGAAGTTTACGTACGTTTTAAAATATCCAGCATCGATCCCGAAGAAGAAGACACACTCAAAATCACAGGTGAGATTTCCTGATAGTAATCGCCATGTTGTATTTTTGCGAGGTACAAAGACGAAACAGCAATTTTAAATTCTTATTTCCGTGAACCTAAATAATAAGGTGCATGTGTTCAACCGACCCACCTTGTGGAAATGCTAATCCGACATCCCGAAACGAGGAGCGGTGCAGGGCCAACGCGGGTAAAATTGTGTACGGGAACGCCGTAGCAGTTCGCACACACTGCCGAGACTGAGTGAAAACGAACTTCCTGTGCATTGCTCTAAAATTACCTTGCTTCGATGTCAGTCCGTTGAGCTGCAGGCAACCTCTTGCGCGAGAATATGCATGTCGGTATGCATGTCCCCCGCAAGAACAGTCGGGAAGATGTGCGCGCTGACTCACATTGATGCAAGGTCTATAGACCGATTCAATTTCGATGACCTATTCACCTACCGCCGCTAGCGGCGCTATAACGGTCGCCATAACTGGGGGCCAACGGGGGCTTCCGCGAGCTAGCTACCCAGCGAGTTGCACTTGCAGCTAGCAGCCTAGCGTACCCATCGCGCATAGTTAGCCGGGCCTGGCCGCTGCGCCGCGGCCGGCGACCGCTGGCGCCGCGCTAATATTGTGATTGTTTACTCACTGTGTAAAAGTCATTCAGCGGCTTTTAATGACCTTCTTTTGGACAAATTGAGTGATTCAGACATATTGATCTACTTTGAAAGCTTCAAAGGAAGGATCAGGAAAACACATCGTGCAGTTGTTGGGTACACAAATAACAGAAAAATGGAAATGGAAACTGCACGGCAGTGTGTGAAATTCAGACATCACTGACGCATGATAAATTAAGGCAAAATTAAAGACAATTAAGTGAAATACAACGGTATAAAAATGCACAGATTTCGAAACAAACGATGTCTACTAGATTCTCTATTTAATTAGGTTATCACTGCATATTCGTAAAATATGTTGTTCATCTTAGAAGACAAGTTTAGATCAAAGATCAAAGAATTTGATATTCACTGATTTTTTTTTTAATTTTTTTTTTAACAAATCCTTGGTGTCCTACTTGCCAAAGTTAGAATACACTTCCTGGCTAGACTTTATTATTATGACAAACATTTTACAGCCTACACTACAGCTAAATAAATGTTTCAAGATGCGTTAAATTCTTATATTGTTTGCACTTCTTCAATGTTCAGCACTGAATTAACCATAGGCCTATTCAATTTTGGCCTGGAACTCTGAATTTGACTTTTGATAAAGTGATACTTATAAATATTAAACCATGGATGGTGGCAAACATCCGTTTCATAATCATACTAAGAAAGTATGATTTAAAAATCACTTTTGTAGATTATATTAGGCGTTAGCGTGATGTTATGCAAGGTTACTTAGACTTAAAACAGTAGAAGTTTTGGTTGTAGACATCAGGCGACGTAGTCGTTTCGTAAGTTTAGGCATATACGGCCTATCAGAAACGCCTAGATTTATATTCCGTTTGGTTTGCTCAGTTAGGCTTGCCTGAAGTTATCGACAACCGTCGTGTAGGGTTCTAGAAGTCAATAGGTCTAGATCTAGTCTGGACTCTTGCCTAGATTTCTAGACAAGATCTAACGTTAGACAGATTGTACCCTGCTGGCCCGACACTCCCGAGTAAAGCCTAGCCTGCCCTAAAATTAGGTTAAGTTAACTGATAGCTTGCAATTTATTGCGCCATATCTAGCTCAAGATTCTTATTCATTATTTGTATTTAATTATATCAGTTAATTTGTCAACAGCCTAGGCTTATTAGCAAGACGTCTTCCTGCGCCTAGCAATAATTCTCCCCAGCGGTTTTTATTCTCTTCCACAAATGTGAATCTACGGGGCTTACACGCGAGTACCCAAGTCATCGCCAAAGAAATAGTCTACAAACATTCACGGATCGTGCCGATATTTACCTTGAAATTCAAGTTTTGGCTACAGCCGTATGTCATCTACCCATTCGCTCATAGTCGGTATAAGTTGTTTAATTAATTTATTTTTTTTAATTAGCTAGCGAAAAAAAAAAGTAGACTCTTGTTGTCACAAAGCCAGATGCGTCGATCGCTGCCAGCGCCAGAGATAGCTAGCTGGCCGGCTGGCGCCGGGTGGTAAAAGCACTGGCTGCCGCTGGCACCCTTGCTACGCACGCAGGGCGCTTGCCGACCCAGCCTGTTTGGCCCCCAGTTATGGCGTCGCCTTAAGAGGGCGCACTTCCATGAACAGTCGCTTGAATCGGTCTATACGAAGAAGGGCAGACGTGGCTTTTTGGAGGTCGATTCGCGCTCATAACTATGACACGGTAATTTCCCACCGAGAAATAGATTGGCTTTGATGAATAAGCCGATTCGCAATCTCGGCGCGCATTGCATTGTGGGTTTATGTCAAAGGTCATTGGAGATAAACAAACTTATAATAATCGTAGTCTGCACTTGAATCGTACGTGTGTACAGTGACGATTAGAATTCAGAAATGAATATTTAACTATTTATCGAAAATGGAGGCAAATGGGACGGAAAATGAACGTCAGCTAACCTTGGAAGAAATCAAATTTTGGAAAGTGGACGCTTTAAAGGATTTTCTTCGCATAAGAGGACTAAAAACGACGGGTTTGAAAGCGGAGCTGCAAGCGTTAGTCTACAGCGCAGTGCGATTTGGATACAGTGTGAAACCAAGCGAAGTTGAAGAAGAACGATCGCGGTCAAAACAGTATGCAGAATTGTTGTTCATAAACGGAAAACAAATTCCAGATCCGTTGGCGGACCTGAAAGATGACTGGTTGCCAGAAAAAGAAGGAGTGAAGTTTTGGCCACCCGTTAGTTATTTTGAAATAGCCGAGTGGTTGTTAAGCGAGGCGCCCTGCCCCAGTGAAGCAAGTAAGATGGAACGGAAATCGCGTGGTACTAGACCAAAAACGTTGCAAGAAAGATTACTCTCAGACTACAAAGAGGGAAAGGCCTTCTCTTACTTCAACAGCAAGTGGCTCCACGAAATATTCTACCACCCAATTTCAGCGGAAAGTGAAGTTTCTGTGTTGAAAGCACAATGTACTCCCTCATTGGCAGTAAAAAACATACCTCACAGCGTGTGGGTTGCCATTGACAAGTCCTCCGGAAAAATCTACAGTGCCTACTGTAGTTGCTTTGCTGGGTAAGAATCACACAAATTATGCAATGATGTTGTTGCCAGATAAACTTGCACTTAGACTCTAGTAAATTGCTGAATAATAGTTAATACGAAGGTAGACTATATTGTTTGGGACTAGGTGACATTAGGTCTAGATCTATGTGCCGTACAAATGGGCATCTAAATGAACCGTTTGATTTAAAAACCCAAAATACTTACCTTGTCTCTTCTTGCGTCCAGTTGTGGAAAATTTAGGTTTTGATGAGCGCACTGTATTTTTTTCTCCTATCCAATTGAATAAGCAACTTACACACACTCCTGCAAACACCATGTAACTCTATGGCCAACACAAATTTCAGCACTGCCCTCTATCTGACAGATTGATTTATTTAATTTGGGGGGGGGGGGGGGGTCCGCCAGTGCTAATCCCTCGAGTCGAGATCTAGTATATTTTAATAAAATATGAACAAGATCAGTGATCAGCATGATGTGAAGCACATCATCAAGATATAGAGTCTACATGTAACATGTATCCAATTGAAGGAGTGGGATGAAAAAAAGGATATTTTATCACTAGGGTGTACAGGACAATATTTTCCACAAGTTCGATAATGTTCATTTCTGTCTCCAACTATAGAAACTGCATGACACGTAAATTTGCACAGCTCATACCAATGGCTCCCCGACTGGGTAAGAGTAGGATGATACCTCCGTTTTGAAGTTTAAAACTATTATTATATTGTTGTCTATATATGTTAATTACATTATGATTTGTATTCTACTTTCTACAGTCTGGGATCTTCATGCAACCATGTTGCTGCACTGGTTTTCAAGTTGGATCATGCCTTCATGACTGGAGTGTCGCAAAATCGACATCTACCATGCACATCGAAAGTCTGCAGTTGGAATGTGTACAGTGGGGGTGCAGCTGCAGTTCTTCATGGCAAGCCAGTGTGTGAGATGCAGTGGGTGAAACCAAGCTATGGAAACAAAAGTAAGCATACTTTACTTCCTATTTTCAATACCCCCCCCCTTTTTTTTCTTTTTTTTTTAATCATTACATTAATTCATCCATGGATTATGAGTAATGGTTAGGAGGGATGGCATATTTCCCGATCAGAATCTTATTTCCCACCTAATTGTCCGGGAAATATAAATTTCTCCCATTGACTTTCTATTGTTTGGACAGGGTTCGGGAAATATGACCAAAAGTGGAAAATATGCCAGTGCCTGATGCCTGATGGTTAGCATGATCAAGAATTGATTTAGACCCCAAATTTATGATAAAGGAGAGGAGTAATAGAAGGTAACTTTTTTGTTTAGAATTGAATTATCTTTCTCCCTCGATAAATAGGCCAATATTTTGTTATTGTACATGTATATTAAAGGCATAGTTTAACAGTTTCTAGATTTAAAAAATCTGAGCTGCATGGTCCTACATGCTATCAGAGTATGTGATGGGGTGTAAAAATGCACCTGTGAAAAAATTAGGCTTCAATGTTATTATTTAGTGCTTCAAAAGAGTGAAAACCTAAAAGATCACCCCATAGACTACAGTACTGGAGTTATTATAGCTAGCGATAATAACTACAACTTTCATAGATATCTTGATAATGACTGGTTTTCTTTCATTATTTTTGCATTCTTGGCTGTTTTTTCATCCATCTGAACATGATTAGAGAGGTCAGGCTACACAGTTTTAGAATTTTTTAAATCGATCAGTTACGATGTTAAACAGTGGCTTTAAGCCGTGTGTTTTATCAAAAGAATTGGAAAACAAAAAACTACAATAAAGTATGAATCTAGGATGTAAATTTTTACTACTTGTTTAATAACTTCTGATATTTAATGAACTTTAAAAAAGTATATTTAGGTTGAAAGGCCTCTGAAGGAAATTATCAAAATTATTTATTATGTATTTTGGGGTTCAATGTTGATTCCATTTTTTTTTCTCTAATACAGGGAAACGCAAACAGCCAGTCAACACAGCAGTAAAGAGGCTATTCAACCCAATGGGAAGCAAGGCGATACCACCAGCAAGACAACTTGCGAATGCCATGTACCCAACTTGTGAGAGATCAACAGTATTTAAGTATTTACAGGATGAAGAAAGCCACAATGTGTCACCATCTGTGAACTACTCTCCTGAAGTAGACTTCAATCTGGGACAAGAGGTAGAAGTTGAAACAAAGAATTCAGTCGATCCCGACTGTCTGACAACTTTAGGTGGCAGGTATGAGACTGTAGAGTCGTTCCTGAATGGTTTGCCTACGTATACACAGGAGGAAGTTAATGTCGTGGAAGAACATACAAGAGGCCAAGCAGAAAATATACAGTGGGCAAAATTTCGTGCAGGAATGATAACAGCATCTAACTTGAAATCAGCCATTACAAGGCAAGCTACGCTCGATGATCCATGTTCTTCCAAAAGTCAGGACACAAAACCTATCATAGAAAGACTGATGGGTCGTTCTACTATTGATCGAAATTTACCGAATCTGAAGTATGGACGGATAATGGAGCCAATCGCAAGGAATGCATATGAAACAATCCAAAAAGAAAATGGCCACCAAAGTGTACAGGTAAAGGAGTGTGGTCTATTCGTCCATCCAATCAAGGTGTTTCTTGGAGCTTCACCTGATGGATTGGTTTCTTGTAAGTGCTGTGATGAGCCTGGAGTCCTAGAGATAAAGTGTCCTCGGACCATTGCCTTTGAGGAACCAACAGCTGAGAATCTCGACTATCTCACCATGGTAGATGGAGAAACAAAACTGAAAAACAATCACCAGTACTATTATCAAGTTCAGTGCCAAATGGGGATCACTGGACGCACGTGGTGTGACTTCTTTGTATACACCCAATCAGGATTCCATCTAGAGCGCATTTTTTTTAATAGAGAAATGTGGAACAAAGCGATGGATGTGGCCGAGAAATTCTTCTGCCAACACATTGCCCCTGAACTTGTCAGTAAAAGCCATGAACCGTAGCATAGTGTGTGCAGCAACTGTATTGAATATTGACAGTACTATGAATGGAATATAACTTAAAATATCTGGAAAATATTTATCATTCACACTACCTTTTACCCCTTAACTCTTTATGCGTTACTTTAAGATTACTTAAAGAGTGATATCCAAGAAAATGAACTTAAATACTTTTCTGAGCACATTAACCCTCTCAGTACCAGACCTTGCAAACTCCATTGACTTACTAGACATCTACATGCCTATGGTAATGAGAGGGTTAATAGTGCATTGAATTGGTCCCCCAACAGACCCAGCACCTTGGGAGAAAGGTATTGATTTTTTCGATTGTTCATTCCCAGAACAATGAGCAGTACTTCCTGCCTTTGAATTTCATGACAATTGTGCAAAATTGCGAACGTAACGCATAAAGGGTTAATGGCAGACAGAGACATTTGCAGCCTAAAATGTGAGATTTCTTCGGTTATTTATGTCTTTCACATAAAGCAGTACACCAATCTAGAACCTTGAATTAGTACTTTGTAATATTTTGTCTGAGCTAGTTCAAGGGGACATAACAAAGTCTCATCATTTTAAATTTTATCTGGTTAAAATGTATATTGCGATATCAGGCGACACTAGTTGATTAGTTTTCATACTTTACAAATATTGTATTAAAGGTATGATTCTAAGATTTCACACACATTTTGAGAAGAGTTAACATTTATTCATGCAAAGTTTTGTGACTTTTCAAGGTGTATGAACATATCAGGTTTTAGGCTGCAAATGTCTCTATCTTTAAGATATTTTTGCTAGTATCATTAATTTTCTGATTTTATTCATAGATGAAATGAAAAGATACGTGAACTTGAAATATCGAGGTAATTTTATTGGTCGTAAGCATATTGTGAGTTTGCACTGTTCAAGGAAACAAAAATCGTCATTGCTATACCTGCTACTACATGTACATGTACTTACATACATGTACATGTACATCACTGGGAAATACCTGTGCCTTGCCTAAATGACTGCATACAGATTCACACTCTTTTCTCATAGATTATTAATATCAAAATGCAATTATGCTTGCCATTTTTTATGCTTCAAGAGTTATTCACAATGACCCTGATGAGAACGATGTATTTGCTTTAATATGGAATTTAATAGACGCTAGTCTGAGATATGGAATTTAAGAGATGCTACTCCGAATCTTCACACAACTCGAATAATCGTATAAGTCAAAGAAAAATTCTGGTTCAGATAGGTGTAAACCAGTATTTATTTTATTGTGTAAAGCAACATTTGTGAAAGGATTTTTTTCTTGTTCATTTGTATTCAATTTCAGCGAGGTTGACTGCACGTATTCGTGTACTGTTCTACCTCTCCCCCCCCCCCCCACCTCCCCCTTTTCTCACTTTTTTTTAGTGCTCTCTCAATCTCTCTCATGCATTCTTCACCCTCTCAACCCTTTCACTCTATTACTGCAGGCAGCTACTTATGACTTTAAAAGATAACTTGTGTAAGTACAGCACATAAGAATTTGAAGACTCAAATACAGGTGCATATTCATTACATGCATCTTTCTCTTTTAATGACATGGCCATATTAAAAAAAACATCTTTCAAATAGTTCTTTACATTCAAATTCATCATTCATGTAACCATTTTTAAAGGGAATTACTCAATGTGCAAGCACAAGTGATGGTGGGATAAACGTGACAAAACAAGTAGACTGGGAAAATCATGAGTGATCTATGAGGTTACATGTACATGTAATTTCTCTGCATTCTTGATAGCTGTTTCAATACAATGTCAGTATTACACCTACATGTACATGTAGGTAAATGTGTGTGTATTCTTCATTCTTAATTTATTTCCATCCAGTATCAGTACTAGACCTGTGTGCTCCCTAGATATAATTAAAGCAACAAACTTTAATGTACAAGACTAGTAGCCTGTAACAAAGTTTAAAACCTTTAAAATGATGGTAAAGGTTATCAGGTTTTTCATCAAATTGTAACTAAAGCCCACCGCGTACTATTGCCAAGATTCACCGGTCTTAAGACCAGAAGTGTGACGTCACAACCTTGTCAGTCTCCAGTCTTAAGACTCGGTCTTAAGACCAGTCTTAAGGATTTGACATGTCAAATTTTTTAAGACTGGCCATTGACCCACTGTGCAGAAAATGTATGCAATTTCATGTTACTTCATGGCTGAAGACCATCGTGTAGTGTTCAGCGGGCATTAAGGTTATGTGTTTTACTAAATTTTATCGGGTGTACTTATGTATACAGAAAAAGATCTACCTCCTCAATGTCTGAGCTTCAATGCATTGAAGACTGGCTCACTTCTAATAAAACAAAACACCTGAACATGTAACTGAATTACATTTTGTTTCATTTGTATAAATTTCTGTACAGACTCTCAGTAGTCATGGAATCACAAGATACATACATGTATTACCAAGTGCGGACCTAGAGCCAAAGATTATAATCATTATACAGGGAAACCCCGTTATAACGAGGTCCAAGGGACCGCCAATTTTTCCTCGTTATAACCGGTACCTCGTTATAAACGTATGCATTTTTGTACCATTTTGATATGTGCAAATGAAAATGGGACCAGTAAAATCTCCTCGTTGAAAGCGATATCTCGCTATATCCGAGCTCGTTATAACGGGGTTTCCCTGTATACTGACATATAATGTACAATTAAGCCCCCCTCTTCCCCGTAGAACCGCGCCTGAATATTACAATAATTTTCAAACAAGTGTTCAGCATTACTCCCACGTGCCGAAGATTGTGACTTGGCCTTGAACCAGAACAGCCTGGTGGGCAAGTTCCTGCCCTGCATGCAGTAGATGGCAGGTTTGAATCCCACTTCCAGTTTTTTTGTGACTTGGTGACTTGCGATATTCATTACAGATCGAACATGCGACCTTCACCACATGAGAGTAATGCCGAAATTTGTTTAACAAATTACAGTTCACTCCTATTAAAGCTTCTTTATTTACTATACAGGGCGGCCCAGAAAAAAACGGCCTAACCTATTTTCCACGGATTGTTTTTGCAATGAATGGTATCAGTGGATAAGGTAACATCTGATTAGAAAAGTGACACCAAGATGAGCAAATTTGGTTGAGTAGTTTTCATTTTCTAGTACATTTTGTCAGGTAATGTCGAGCCCTAAAAATTTTCTCGTCGGCTAACCCTAAACTGAAAATAGTGGATATTTGAGCGTACCACAGTTGTTTAGGGTAATCTGATTCAGTTGATAAATTGTATTGACTAGAGACTACTCGTAAGAATTGATCAACTTAATCTGATTACTCTTTCTAGCTGTGGTACGCCCGGATTTCCACCATTTTCAGTTCAGGGGTAGCCGACAAGAGAACAATTCTAAGGCGTGACTTTGCCCCACACAATGTACTATTAAATGAAAACTGCTGAACCAAATTTTCTGATCTTGGTGTCATTTTTCTCAGAAGACGTTACCTCATCCACTGATACCATTCATTGCAAAAACAATCCGTGGGAAATAGGTTAGGCCATTTTTTCTGGGCCACCCTGTATAACAATTGGTCAAAGTTAAATGATAAACACATTAGAAACCATTTAGCACCTAAAAGCAATGTTAGGTGCATTACATCAACAGCACCTAAGACAATGTGAGATGAAATTTAGAATGGATTGAGCATTGATTCTATTACACAAGCCAGGATTTGGAATGAGTGGGGGCACAAAGAGCAAATATAAAATTGGCACAAAATGACAATTAGATTTAGCTATATTAGTGTACACATTCAATGTTTTGGTGAATTCAAAAATTTTTTACTTGATCTACAGAAAGTGCTGGATTTTGTCCCAAAACACAATTAAACCTACTAGTACTTGCAATCATTTTGTACAACATATTTTCATTTATAATTATGACAAATGGCAAAATATCACTATAGGACCCTACATGTAGTACATACAATACCTATATGGGAACAATTCAATATTTCCAAAGTTTTCGGTATTTTCTTTTGAAAATGATTTAACAAAGCATTAAAATTATTCACCCAGCACCACAAAATAGCACATTTATAAAAAAATTTGATTTCATTCAATTTTTGCAATTTACCATAACTATCTTGTGGCTTAAAATTACAGAGGGAGCGCGCATCAACTTTGTCCCCTGTCTGGATCCACCACTGTGTTGTTTTGCTGTCTCTTTCAAAGCACGAGAGGGGGGAAAAGGATATGAAAGAAAATATTTTCGAAGAAATACTTTGTAGTATATGTAATTTTTTTTTTTTAAGTACAAAAGCAGTAAGACATCACTTTGAAGAATTGAAACTTTACTCTGTTTTGGATATATATGTACATCTTTTCCATTACAATTTTTTTTCAGTTATTTGACCTCACAAAAATATTTTGAATCATAGTCATGACATAAAACTACCACAAAAGTTTGTAGTCCACCTGAACATCACTTAATAAGATCTGGTTGCAGATTAACTAGAGCTGCACATACAATCAATATATCATCTGCGCTGGGTACAAGTGTGAGAGGCATTGTGTTGTTTAAGATTTTAAAATCTTTCAAACGATTAATTGCTCTCTCCACATGAATTCTAAGATTGGCAATAACTTTTGTCTTTTGCACTTTACTCCTTGTCATCTGACGCTTGCCTTGTGCAGCTGGTGGTATTTCAAGCGTAGCATGGTGCAAGAGTAATTCTTCCTGTATTGGAAATCCCCTATCGGCCATTACAACATCATTTGGGTCTAGGAGGCTTAGAAACCCACTTTCTCTGAAGATTGCAACATCAGATGCTCTTCCTCCGTAGGCTTTTGACAAGAAGGAAATATGCCCATTTGGCGTGATCCCAACTAATACTTTAATGGTATTATGTTTCTTATAATCTGACCAAGTTGATGCCTGCAGGTCAAGTGATCGTGGCCTCTCAATGAATATTTCCGTGCAGTCAATTATGGATCTAATGTTCCGGCAGTGCTTCCTAAATTGTATGGGCATATTAAGAGAGATGGATGATCTGTTTGGCCACACAATCAGAGGTTTTAGGGTCATTGCAAGGAACCTTAACCAAGTTGTAATTATCTGGGAGCATGTGCTGGATACAATTCCAAACAGCAATGCTAGAAACTGGACAGTCAAGTCTAATCGAAGACGCATCAGAACAAGTAGAAATTCATCCTTGAGTTGCAATTTTCTCCTTGGACCAGATTTCTTTGGGGTACCCTTGAATGGACGGCCTTTCCTGCTACATTTAGCACTCTTCCAGTAGCTCATTGTCTTTGCATGAGGCTCTACAAATTTGTACATGTCCTCAAATGCTTGTTTGGAGCTGATACCTGTACAATGGTTAACATCTTTGTCAGTACTTATGTTCTCTGCACATATAAGTTTCTTTCTGCAGCTCTTTGGTCCTTTGTTTTCAGTTTGTCTTGAAATTAATTTGTGTTGTAACTCCTTGACTCTGTGTTCAAGAGAAATAATTTTTGCCTGTTTTTGGATGCAGCCTACACAATCACAACTAGGCTTGCAATCACACTTGTAAGTGTACCTGTGATCCTCTTCAACCTTCACTGAAGCAGCCATGCCAATAGATGGACTTGGTGTTGAAGATGTAGTGGGAGTACGGCAAACTCTTTTCCTAGATTTGGTTGGCTCTTCACGATCTCTTGGTGGTGCACGCTTTGGTGCTATTTGCGGTGAAAGTTTGTATCCAAGATGAAGTACAGGATCAGGATGCGCCAAGGTTGGTTTCCCATCCGGGAAATGTTTCGAACACACTCTATCATGAGGTTTGTTTATCCAGTTTTTACCAGTTGATTGATCCTTTTGGTTCATAAGCTTATTCCATCGCCTTCTGCCATCTTGATCTTGCTTCTCAGTGGGAAATGGGAAGAGATGAAATGGAGGATCACAATCACAACACCCTAGTCCATTGAAAGTTTGATGCTTGGAGCATTTTCCCTGCTTCCACTTATCCAGCTGATAAGATCCATTGCTACAGCCGACAACTGCACACAGCTTCATGGTGATTCGAGCTGAAGTGGAAGAAAAGGAAACAAAATAATTTACGATACTATCTATCCAAACCATCTTTATGTGTAAAAACTAAAATGTGCTGGCTCTACTGCCCAGCACACAAAAGTAGGCATAATTAATCATCTTCTAGGCCCAACTGAATTAATGCATAGCTAGTTGGGCATTGAACATGAAAGAAATATAACGATACACAAAAAAATATATAGCAATATAGACCAACATGTAAGGATTTTCGATAGTTACACCGGAAAGGGTTCTGTCAATTAAAAAAAAAATGAAGGAAGCAAAGACCAAAAAGTAGGTTGCATAAAGAAACAGTGCACAGTACCATGCCGGTGCTTGTCAAATCCACCACCACCATCCTGCGGAGAAGTTAGAACAATTGGAATTGTGAACCAAATCGACTGCTCCCCGCAGAATGGGGGAATCAGGCACTGTGCATGGTTATGCAATATTACTTGCAAGCCTCTTTCATGCTCTGACGCTAGACATAGATCTGATGACTCACTCTCCACAAATGTAAACAAGATGCTAAGACATACACGCACACCGTACACAATATTAAACATAACAACTTTACACTCACACCTTCAACATCTTTCTCACAGTGACAAAAAAATGTGCTCTCTCATCCAAAGACTCCCATTTAATTAAGGTTTTACAATAACATGTCATACTCATACTATAGGCTGAGTTTACACGTAGATCTATAGTCTTCTCTAGACCACTTCTACAAGTACAAGGTCAAATTACAAGTAATATGACCTTATACGGGCACGAACGTAAAATACAGTGGCATTTGTTTGAGTGCACACTCGTGTACAAAAGTCCCAAAACCGTACGGGATCATTTTGGTGACTATGGAATTAAAGTAGGTATAATTTTTTTTTCTTTTAACATTTGGATGTTACTGTTAGCTTATGTTTTCAGCACTTTCTGGATGTTTGATATTGATGTAAACTAACAATGAATTTGAATTTGCAAAAAGTAATTTAAAAGAGTAAATATTTGAAGCAAATATTCATGAAGAAAAGGTGGTGTCATTTACCATTACTGGGTATAGTAAGTGCTCTATGAGTGCTCTAGACCTAACAGTCTACATAACAATCAAATCGACAGAATTCAGAATTCAAACATAAGAGTATTTTTGTCAAAAATCCAATTAATGCAATCTCAAACATCAGTTCCTGGCCTGTACGTAACCATGAATAAATATTGCACCTGAAAACATATTCAACATTAGGCCTAGAAATCTATGCCATTTATAGAAGTTAGAACCTCATTCTTAACAACACTAACAGTCCCATCCATTATCTTTAATATGTGATGTTTTGTCTGAAAGCCACGTTATCCGGCCTACCTGTCCTAGCCTGGACCTAGCCCCGGGGACCGCGCCGCTTCGTGCGACGGCTGTCGCAGTTAGCCTGGACCTAGTCTAAAACTGACTATGATTGAAGATCGTCTAAAATCTCACAACGCAAAAAAATAAAAAAAATAAAAAAAATAAAAAAAAAATACATGATTCATTAATATAGGAATATATAGATAAACAGATTATCAAAGGCCTAGAGTCAAGATTCACAGAATGTCGGCAAAAATTACCGTTCGTTGGTCCGCCAACATCCACAATGCATTCACGAATCACCTGTCGATTCGATCGCCCGGCCCGAGCCGCGCACGCATTGACTGTTTGGTTAATTTATCTCCAAACCCGATTTTCTCGCGCATGCGCAGTTACAACTGCGAAAAGGCTTATAGAGTTTGATTATATACAAATGAATGTTGGTTTGGTGTGATTTTTCTTTCTTTTTGTGCACGAATCAATCGCAGGAGCATAAATCCCATAAAAAGGAAATAAGGTAAGGTCTCATGATAAGCCTACCGCCAAGGTTTCCCACAAATCTTCACTAAATTTAAATGACACTTTGACAAAAGATTTAGAAGAAAAAAATCACGTGTTCATCGTATCAAACTTTTGTACTGTTGCAATATCCTACTAATAATGACTAGTGAAGAAGATAATTATGATATCTTATGATGATTTGATAGTTGCGATATCTTATGATGATTTCGTAGCAGTGGGTCGATGACATCATGACCATTGCTAGCTTGTGCGTCAGAGTTGTTGCAACCGTCACGATCAATTTTAGGTGAAAACTTATCAGATTTTCATGACTTCTTTGTTGTAAGTCTGATTTTCATTTTTTTTTTGTTGTCCAGTTTCGTTTGGACGATTTATTAGCCATTCCACCTAGACATCGAATAAAATTGCACTTTAGTGATGTTAGTGTAATACATGTAGTGTCATGAATATTAGCGCATTTGTTAATATACATAAACTTACACCAAATACTGAGTATTACTTTAGTTTTCATAAATTTTGACATAATCATGTCAATACTGTATGTTACAATCTCACAACAAAATTATGTTAGTGTGCGTAGATCCTCTTCTCACGCATTTTGTTTAATCTGTCCCTTATATTAAACATAAAGCAGTCCGTGAAACATAGTCCTATGAAGAGCACTCCTCGAAAATTCAAACATACATTACATTGATTTCATTGTTTTTTTGCTTGTCTTTTTTTTTTTGGCCGGGCGATTTCCCCTTATCATGAATAAAGTCATTCGTTGAATGAATAATTCAAACTACACTTCTGCCAGTTTCATTTTCAACCCATTCTGAAAGCATCGACTATATCGACATTCAGCCGAGAGGAAAAGTACAATTTTGCAAACGCGATTTAAATGAAACATTGCCCTCAATTTCTTGAGTACTTGTCCTTTTTGGCAAAAGACCTCTCTCTTTTATACTCTCATTTCGGGATGTTTGAGATAGAATTTAAAGGCATTATTTACCATTTGCAGATGACACAAATACCCAGCTTTTGTGCTTCAAAATAGTTCTAAATGTTAGTCATGGATGGAAACAACCAATTAAAGAATGCTGATGATTAAGAATCAATGTTAAGCATTGCTAAATATAAAAAATGTGAATAAAAGCTATATACAAAAATTTTGCAATAAACCGTCTACAGTTATGCTGTGGGTTTTTTTTTCATAGAAAAATTGTTATATCTCCTTGTTTTAGGCTTTATTGCAAAATCTGTGGAAGGATATTTTGTGATGCAGCTGACCTTTCTAATGTATATGCTTCAAATGTGATAACTCGAACATTTTTCAAATCACTGCTGCCAAAGGGAAACAATTCCTTTAATATCGCTCACGAAAGACGTGCTAAACACTTCTCTGAACGTCATATCTGAAGTGATTTTTTTTAACGTAAAGTATACGTATTTCCTGACACCGGAGAAATTCCCATAGTATGGCCGAGCACAACCTATATATAGGCATAACGTTTTATGCGTTCTGTTGCCATAATGACATATAGAGTCACTCTACACCACCCCGTCATGTTTATGAATTTAAGCCCCTTGCTGCCGCTATATAGCTATGTTTATACCGGGTGTCCCAAAAAAAGCGGAACGGTGGATTTTCAGTACCTTGCGTTCTAAAAATGATACATTTTTTGACATTATTAGAAAGAGCATCTTCCGCAGAAGACCATGATACCAAAATCATTAAATTTGGTTCAGCACTTTTTATTCTACGCTAATTTTTGTAAATGCGGTCATTTTCAATTTTTTGCGACTTATGAGATAATAATTTGGGTGCGACACGCATTCCATACGGTGAATTGTGTAAGCTCGTTGATCCATGTCAACAAAAGATAACGCTTTCATACACACACACACACACGGGTTTCCCAATGTGAAAGCTGGATCTTTTGTTGACATGGATCACCGAGCTTACACAATATTCACCGTATGGATCGCGTAGTGCACTTTAATTATCATCTCATAAGTCGCAAAAATCCGGCGAAATTTGGCAATGACTGCATTTTCAGAAATTGGCGTAGAATAAAAATTACTGAACCAAATTTGATGATTTTGGTATCATAGTCTTCTGCGGAAGATGCTCTTTCTAATGATGTCAAAAGATATATAACTTTTAGACCACAAGATACTGAAAATCCACCGTTCCGCTTTTTTTGGGACACCCGGCTATTCAATTCATTTTTTTTCAATTCATTTTATTTCCATACTTCTCATTCGTGGACATTATAACGGAAATCAAACAAGTTCTTTCACCTTGTAAACAATGTGCAAAACACAACAATATACATGGTGATAACACAGTAATTATATGTAATAACTGGTCAAATTCGAAATCGAGATGGGGTTGATCAAAGAAAAGTATGGCGGGACCTACATGAAAGCAAGCTTGTTTGGCTGTAAGCCCCGAGTAATCAGTGTTTGTGAAACAGAAACGGATAACGGATAGTAGATAAGACCAGATGATGTAAGAGTGCCAAATAAGAAAAAAAAAATACAAAAAATAAAATGTGAACTATTACTGTGACCGAGATATCATTGGTTTCAGGAGGACAACATGATTTGCATAATCATGAAGCCTACTTAGGTATTCATACATAATGTACACTATAAACTGTTGTTGCATTAAAGCTATCGCCAGGATATGATCAGTAAGACACAAGAAGTAACATGTACAGCCATTTGGTGTCCGCCGTCAAGCTCTGTATAGAAAGCTAGAGAGAGAGAAAGAGGGAAAGAGGAGAGGGAAGCGACGTAGAATGTGGAATTGATAATGATGAATTCGGAGAGCCTGACAGCAAGACCTAAAATGGAATCTGCAGCGTGTTGACAAGAATGTTTGATCGGACAATAACATACCACAATATTACATAAGACATTACAATTATTCAGTTTCTGCAAGATATGCACTCAATAAAGACTCTTTTAATTTGCGTTTAAAGGAATATAAAGACAAGCAGCTTGTTATTTCGGGGGAGAGGTCATTCCAATATCTAGGGCCCGTATACATTATCGTTTTTTTTTTTTTTTGCGAAAATTGTTCGAGTACGTGGAAGGTGAAATGTGTCACTTTGGCGGGTAGGATAATTATGAATCAAATAGTTTTTCCTGAACATGCGAGTGAAAACATCCGGTAAGTCCGTGGCAGAAAATTTATACAAAAATATGCCGACGTTGTACCTAAATAAATCTGATGTTTTCAGTATCTTATTTTTGAAAAATAAATCATTCGTGTGAGACAAATATCCAACATGGTTGATATTTCTGATGGCGCGTTTTTGAACACGGAACAGTATGTCAAGAAGATTTCTAGGTGCATTCCCCCAAACAAGAATACCATAATTAAGGTACGGAGTAATCAAAGTAGAATAAAGATTAAGCAGGATTTGACTTGGAAAAACATTCTTCAGTTTATTAAGAACACTCGTATTTTTGGAAAGAATATTACTTAAGTAACTGACGTGGGATTTCCAAGACAAATCACTGTCAATAAAAAGCCCTAGAAATTTTATACTACTAACTTGATTTAATTCAATTTCATTAAACTTAATGTTACAAGGAAGGGTTTTATGACTGTTGCTAAAAAGCATACAATGAGTTTTATCGATATTAAGTGACAATTTATTGGCGTATATCCAAGATTGCACAGATTTAAGTTCTTGTGTTAACAAGAGTATAATGATCTCTGTGTGTAAAAAACAGATTAGAGTCGTCAGCAAAACATATAAAGGAAAGAATTGGCGAGGAACTAGGAAGATCGTTAATGTACAAAATAAACAATAGTGGGCCTAGTAAGGAGCCCTATGGAACACCACGTGAAATTAACTTTAACTGAGAATCATGACCATTTATACTCACAAATTGTTTTCTGTTTGATAACTAATCTCGAAACCAGTCCAAAGCATTCCCACGTATACCATAAACTATGGATCCAGCTTTAGGGAGACATTACATTTTTATCATCACTACATTGAGGAGTCATTAGACCGTATTGAGAAAATTTGTGTCTCCTGAAAGTGAAAGTGTAATTTAAGTTCAGATGGCCGACTTCAGATTTCCATCTTTTTTTTCTTTGTGAGATAGTGAGAGACCTCATCATCTCACAAACTTGGTTTTGAAATTGCTGAGATACCCAAAAGTTCTCAAAACAAAGCAATCCTAGTGAAATGTGGGACCCACTTTTTACTCTGTTTTTATATTTTAGCCATTTCAAAACTGATTTTCATCAATGAACTTTGAATTCCTCTAAAAATTGAGTATATGAATATAAGAACGACCCAAGTCCAATTTTTGGCCAAATTCAGTTTGACATGGGAAATTGTAGCTTATGCATGGACTCATCTTGTGTATAAATGATAAATCCTAATTACCCCCGGAAGTGCCTGAAATAAATGAGTTAAATCTTATATGCATGTAAGAATGAAGGACTTGGGTCATTCTTACATTCATATTATAGCGCCCTCTCTCGTCCTTCTCTCATCTCTATAGCAGAATATCATGTATATGAATCAAAGAACGACCCAAGTCCATATGAATCAAAGAACGACCCAAGTCCATCACACAAAATGGCCTCTCCACAATTAATGTTAATGTTAATTGTCATAATAATATATGTTCTAATTTGTATATACAATGTTGCCTTCCCATCACAGTTAAATAGAATATTATTGGACAAACAAAAAAGATATGAAGTTTTTTTTAGATTACTCGAAATGGTCTTCCATGGACTTGGGTCGTTCTTATATTCATATACTCAATTGCATGCTCTTTAATGATTCAGACGTGGTCTTATAAATATCTCGCGAAAAGTTAAAAAAATTGAATCTCCATCTCAACCAAAACTACACCATCCCTTTCTCGTTTTCAACGACATTATAGCCCGTCAATCCATGTTTTACTGCCGAAATCATAACACTTCGTAATCCAAACATATTTGTAAATGACGGATACATAAATCTGAATTATGTACAATACTTAATGTACCTTATAGATATATCATAATGCATGATCCTCATGAAATTCTACCTGCATTCAGGGTTTAAGTGGTTATGATACAGAAAGAGATATGTTCTATAACTAGGCGTATTATTGTGAAAGTGTGAGGATCGGTGAATAAAGTTAACCTGTGCTTGATGGTACCTATGTAGTCAATGTTAGTCATGGTTAGATGCATTTATGCAATTTACAGATGAAACAAAAACTCAGCTTTAATGCTTCCAAATAGTTCTAAAATGTGACTTAGGTATAGACAGAGCAAATGTAAAAAATGTTATAATCAGCGTGAAGTATTGTTAAATAAACAAAAAGTGAATAATAATTGAAATAAACTTGTCTTACAGGGTACCAGAGTCCTCCTTTATTATAGAGGAAACCAGTACTGCCGTCATTCAGGATACCTCCTTTATTTCACAGTAAATTAGATTTACTGCCGTCCTACAGGATACCACCAATTCACAGAAAAACAGTACCACCGTCTCACGGGATACCCCCATTTCACAGGAAACTAGTACCACCGTCTTACAGGATACCTCCATTTCTCAAGACACCTGTACCACCGTCTTATATGATACCTCCATTTCACAAGACACCTGTACCACCGTCTTATATGATACCTCCTTTTCCCAAGACACCTGTACCACTGTCTTATCTTGTTATGATATCTCCATTTCACCGAAACACAGTACCACTGTCTTACAGTATGCCTCCTCTATTTCACAGGACACCAATACCACAGTCTTAGAGGATATCTTTATTTCACAGGAAGCCAGTACCACCGTCTTTTAAGACACCTCCATTTCACAAGCCACCTGTACCACCGTCTTAGAGGATATCTGTATTCTACAGGACACATATACCATGATATCAGTCTTACATGATTTCACAGGAAACCAGTACCACTTTCCTACAGGATACCTCCATTTCACTGGACACCTTTGCCACCATCTTACAAGATACCTCCATTTCACAGGAAACTAGTACCAACGTCTTACAGGATACCTCCATTTCACAAGACACTTGTACCACCGTCTTATATGATACCTCCATTTCACAGAAACACAGTACCACTGTCTTACAGTATGCCTCCTCTATTTTCACAGGACATCTACACAGTTACAGTCTTAGAGGATATCTCTATTTCACAGGAAACCAGTACCACCGTCTTATAAGACACCTCCGTTTCACAAGCCACCTCTGTACCACCGTCTTAGAGGATATCTGTATTTTGCAGGACACCTATATCACAGTCTTACAGGATTTCACAGGAAACCAGTACCACTGTCCTACAGGATACCTCCATTTCACTGGACAACTTTGCCACCATCTTACACTGCAAAAAGTCCGGTGTTAAATAGTGAACACCGAGCTGGTGTTAAATTTTCGGTGCTCATTTATGGTGTTAAATTAACACCTCCGGGTGTCATTTCCAAATTTTAAACTGTTTTTTGAAGAGTTTCTTAGTAACTGCACTTTTTGTTGATTTTTAATTTAAACAAGACGATCAAGAATTTTACATTAAAATACTAAATTTTTGAAAAAATGTGAAAATAAATTTACACCAAAGTAACACCAGCTGGTGTGGTCTCTTATTGAAGCTGGACGGGCGTTAAACCATTGATATTAACACCAACAAATATCAAATCAACACCATGTGGTGTCATTTTTGAATTAACACCAGTACAGTGTCAAAATAACACCAGGTACGGTGTCAAATTAACACCACGAAGTGTCAGGTGAACACTTTTCAACACCATCATAGTGCATTTTCAACACCTGTGGGTGTGGTCCTTTATTGAAGTTTGATCGGTGTTAGATTTAACACCCGTGGTGTTAAATCTAACACCGATGTTTTTACAGTGTACAAGATACCTCCATTTCACAGGAAACTAGTACCACCGTCTAACAGGATACCTCCATTTCACAAGACACTTGTACCACCGTCTTACAGGATACCTCCATTTCACATGAAGCCATGCAGTATATATCACCGTCTTACAGTATACCTCCGCCATTTGACAGGACACCTATACCCCAGTCTTAGAGGATATCTCTATTTCACAGGAAACCAGTACATTGTACCGCCGTCTTACAGGATACCTCCATTTCACAAGCCACCTGTATATACGACCGTCTTAGAGGATTGGAACTCAGTACCGCCGTTTTGCCGTCTCTTATTTTTGTCGGTAAGGAGTTTCAGAGAAGAAATACTGAGAAGGCTCAGTTGCAATTGTGTTCTGGTTTTAATCAATTACACATACTTTCTATTATAAGAGGCACTGTGGAGAGGAGTGCAGACCACGAGATGGGGTATAGTTTTTAATGAAAGTTCTGTGATGTGCCATTGAGATAGGTTATTACAACACGTAATGAGTGTTTTAAAGATAAATGCGTTTCTCATCTGGTAACCAGGGAAATTTGTACAATGGCGTTCATTGGTCTCTTAAGCGAGCACTTGTGACGAGCCTTGCCGCCGTATTCTGGATTCCCTGAATTCTATATCATCTCCATCATATACCATGATCATGATGATATAAAACATTGCAATATCAACATGAGACATGTTCAATGCATGCAGGAGAGTATCTTATTGATTCTCTGTCCAAATATTGACGATTTTATCCGATTTTTCTCGAAAGAATAGGTGCTGATTGACAGGTCTTGGTAACATCATCCGACATTGATAGATATTTGTCCATAAAAACTTGTACAAACTTTACTCGCTGATGAAATATGTGCACTTTCCACACGTACACTCGGAGTATATATAAGGAGTGGCAGCAAATGACGTGAAATGAAATACCTCAGCCTTAGACGCATTGATAATTAACTTATTCTAAATTGCTCAGGTATATTATATGGGGTATACAGTTATTGATTTGCTCTACTGCAATCATCAACTGGGAGTGTCACATACACCTGGACGCCATCAACATGCATCATGGAAATATAATGACCTTGAATGACGTCATAATTTTGTCGGAGCAATGCACACAGAGAGAGAGAGAAGAAAGAGTGGGTACCATGATATTGAACAGAAAAATTCATTCTCGATCTTTATAAAGGGATGGTATAGTTTTGATTAAGACCTGGCTTCAGGTTTCAAACTTTTTTGTTGAGATAATGAGACACCTCATGCAATGTGAATGAGCATGTAATTCCAGGAGGAATTCAATGTTTATTTCATGAAAATAGGTTTTGAAATGACTGAGATTTCCAAAATAAAGCGATTCCAATACGCTCCTTACCCGATTTCGACCACATTTTAATAGTACTTTTCCTAAAATTTTATTGCGAACATTTTGATATATAATTTAGGTATATCCGGTATTGATGACAACCATGTTCGTCAGATTTTGCATGTTTTTTTTTTTTTCTGTTCCAATTCAGATAAACATGATAGATAATAATGGATGAAATAGAAGTTTGCTTGCCTGTAATTTGCTGAAAGACCAAAATGTGAAGTAATTATGGTTGTGAATTGTCCTGAAATGGTCTTCTCATTATTGTCTTTGTTTATGACACAGACCTGTATCAAACAATAGGTTTAATAGAAATCATTGAAAATACAGCATTTTCCAAATACTATACCCTTTTATTTTGAGTGATTTTCACACAAGTTTTGCCTGTAATATCATTTGTTCATCATAATATCAATCTGGAAACTCAACGTTTATCAGGATCACTTTATTCTACTTTGTTCTGTTGTTGTTTTTTTTTTAGATATCTCAGCCATTTCAAAACAAATTTTCATCAAACAGACTTTGAATTTCCCTAAGAATTGTATGGTCTGTATCATTTCATAAGTGATTTCTTAGCATCTCGCAAAAAAGTTGAGAGGTCAATCCTCATCTCCACCAATACTATATACTATCCCTTTAACATGTTATCAACCATACGTGTCAACCTTACAGATAATGACGAAAGCCAATTTTGAACACATCCACCTATAAACCCAAACCGCCTCGAAAATTGAGTCAGTAGGATTGTATGATCATCTGTGTATACTGCCTCTGTAAAATCGAGCGATACCAAAAGAGCCTCATCATGCACGCTCGCTATATGTGACAAAATAACATAACTACACACTCTCCTCGATCAGTGCTGTTTCCACATTGCGGTGCTGTTTGTATGCCGACTGGGTCGGGACATGTATGGCGTGTTACTAGATATTCCACAAGTTGCATCATAACTATAATCTCTCTGTTACTTTTCATACGGGAGATTATCATGGATTGAGATGTCGGATATGAAATCAGGCTCATTCTTACGTGCTTTGAGATCTATGGCCAGATGAGTATAAGTCGGCCCAGTCTGATAAATCTGTGAGTCACTTGAATGAATTATTTCATGGAAGGACTCAGTAGTTTAGTAGTTTCATTTCTCTGCTGGCCTTACGTAGCCCTGTACATGGTAGGTGCAGGTTTGCTCAAAAAGGTACAATTATCTTAATTGCGATCACAGTCAAGGATACACACGGGTAGACAGAAGAGAAACAAAAAAGTTGGTAACCGTTTTAATGGCCATTGTGATCGAAGTCCAAGAGTCTGGATCTATCAATGTGGCACGAACAGGATTGAAGGTATGATTTACCATTTGCAGCTGAAACAAAAACCCAGCATTAGTGCTTTAAAATACTTCCAAAATGTGAGTTTGAGATAGAAACAACCCCTGTAAAAATTTGAATCGGTAAAATCGATGTTAAGTATAGTTAAGTATAATTTTATGATATGTAAACAATAGTTATAATAAACATGCTTCCAGGCTAATCCGTCTACAATTTCGCTTTATTGAGAAAAATATACTGTAGATATCTCCTTATATTTTAGGCTTTATCGCGAAAATCTTATATGATAGGATGTTTTGTGGTACAGCAGACCTACACATATGCATTAAATGTCATATCTTGATTTCTTTTTTTAAATCACTGTTCCAAAAGGTAAACAGGACCTTTAATCTCTCACCTCTGGCTGTGGCAGTGAAGTAGACCTGTGTACACGTAAGTCATCATGGCACTAGAATACTCTCAGATATCTCAAGACTCCGAAGTGTTGACATTCAGGGTTCTTGAAATCCTCGCAATGAACTGGAGGAAATTTCCATGCAGTATTCTGGGACAAAGTTGCACCACATTTTGATGATAAATCAAAAATTTGACAGACAAAAAAGTGTATCAATGTTCGATTGAGAGCTACACTTTGGGAGGCAACCATTTTGGGTGCGCACATTCACTATAGCGTATCCTTATTGAATGCAAACATTTAACAGGATACCACTGTTTGATTTTCATAGGATACCATCTCACTAGATACCACCATTTAATAGGATATCACTATTTTCACAGGGCACCCTCATTTCAAAAGCTAGGCCTACATTAATATCACAGTATACCTCATGGAGCCTTCTACTTTCATTGTACAATGTATTACAATTATTCTTTTACACTGTACTCAGTACATGTATCATAATGGAGAGCTCTGATCATGTTGGAAGTGGTGCGCCCTCAGTGGCGGGGCGCGGCTCACGATATTGCTTGGCATAAATGTACACACTGAAGAATCACGATTATACAGTTGCACACTATATTCAATGATACTCGGTATTATGATGATATGTATTTTTTTTTGTCTTTGTCGATTTTTATAGAATATTATATGCTCAAACCATATATATATTTCTTAAATTGCATTCAATGATAATTTTTGCCCATTTTTGTCCCACCCTTTTTATGGTTGTTTTTTGGTATGCCGTGGTTCCTTCCTTTTGGATGTGCTTTTTTTTTCTTCTTCTTCTTCTTCTTGCCCCTATTTATTGCAAATCCAGTTCTTTTTTATGCGACTCATGATTTATGTAACAGTGTATAACGACATACAGTTTTAATATTGTATATTTGCTCAGGGGATCAACCTCGAAAGGCCAATGGCCTACTGCTGATCTCCTCCACCATTTATTTTAATTGTTATGTCAATCTGGAACACACACTTTTCAACTTTTAAGTGTGATTATGTATTTATCCAAAATAATTTTTGGTTTGTATATGTATGTGTTAGAACTGATTGATTGTGTATTTATTATGTTTTTACCTGAACTGTGGAAAATGAACTGAAACTGAATTACAGGAAACCGCTTTTCAATTATAGATTCCAATTTTTCTTTTTGTCACAGGTTAGGCCTACCTCGATTTAAAGGCTACTGTACACTTTTTTTTTTAAGAAGCTTCCTTTATTATACTACAAATGGATATTTCCAGTTCAGAGGTTGTCACTATTTAGTAGGATGCAACCATATTGTGATAGGATAACACCACTTCACACAATAACTCTGTTTCTCAGGAAATGTGATACTGCTGCCTTTAATTAGAGGTCTCAAACATCACAGTGTGTTTAGACCTACATACAAATGTTAATGAGACAGAGAACGCGACATGCTCATTGTAAGTTTGGAATGTGCTGCCACGTATTGAATCATTGCTATGTTTTCAGCGAAAAATAGTACAAAAGACCTCGTTCAAAGCCAGCTCAATATCCACAGGGTTCCTCCTCTTTCGCGGTGCTTTCCTTTTGTTAATTTGAAAGAGTCATCTACATTCCCTATAGGGTATCTCAAGACTCCGAAGTGTTGACGTTCAGGGTTCTTGAAATCCTCGCAATGAACTGGAGGAAATTTCCATGCAGTATTCTGGGACAAAGTTGCACCACATTTTGATGATAAATCAAAAATTTGACAGACAAAAAAAGTGTATCAATGTTCGATTGAGAGCTACACTTTGGGAGGCAACCATTTTGGGTGCGCACATTCACAATAGCGTATCCTTATTGAATGCAAACATTTAACAGGATACCACTGTTTGATTTTCATAGGATACCATCTCACAAGATACCATCATTTAATAGGATATCACTATTTCACAGGGCACCCTCATTTCAAAAGCTAGGCCTACATTAATATCAGGATACAGGATTGATATCAGGATACAGGATAGTAGGATACAACCATATTGTGATAGGATAACACCACTTCACACAATAACTCTGTTTCACAGGAAATGTGATACTGCTGCCTTTAATTAGAGGTCTCAAACATCACAGTGTGTTTAGACCTACATACAAATGTTAATGAGACCGAGAACGCGACATGCTCATGGTAAGTTTGGAATGTGCTGCCACGTATTGAATCATTGCTATGTTTTCAGCGAAAAATAGTACAAAAGACCTCGTTCAAAGCCAGCTCAATATCCACAGGGTTCCTCCTCTTTCGCGGTGCTTTCCTTTTGTTAATTTGAAAGAGTCATCTACAATCTCTATAGGGTATACAACATTGATTACGTGAGGTCCAAAGTCTGTTATTGTGACACAATGTTTGATTGGTATGAAAGCACTGTGGATCAAACCGATGCCACAAAGACCTCATTGAGTAAACAGAAAAAAACGTTTGAGGGGGGTCGGTCCAATATAGTGCTAACCCACACAATAGTCTTTTTGAGATAATCGCTGTTGAATGTTTGGAAAGTCCATACATTGTACATAAATAAAACATGAATGCATGCATTTCTTACCATCTTATTGGTCGTATTCAAATATGATATTTTCACGGAGGTTAGAGTGAAGGTTAAGGATTATGAAAATGCATGTAACTCAATTTTGACAAAAGTGTGGGTTAGCACTATATTGCACCGACCCCCTCATTGTAGAGGGCAGACCTCCGCCAAGCGGCTCATCTCCACCCATTAAACACGCATGCTGAAAATCACCCAATTTTCCCATTGATAAGTAGATATATTTCTTTTTTACGTCATCAGCTGCCAGCTACGTGCGTATGGCAAGCCTTTTTTACATTTAATGTTAATTTCTGATATCACAAATTCCATTTTGTGATATCAAAAAATCAAATTTTTGATATCAAGAATTCAATTTGTGATATCAAGAATTAAATTTGTGATCTCACAAATTCCCGTAAGTGTAGCACATGAACTTAATTTGTGATATCAAGAAATCGAATTTGTGATATCACAAAATCCATTCTTGATATCAAAAATTCAATTTGTGATATCAGAATTCGAATTTGTGATATCTAAAATTCAATTTGAGATATCACTAAATGAATTTGTGATATCAGAAATTCGAATTCTTGATATCAAAAATACTTTTCACGTGAAAAACCAATGGTAATTCGCGATATCACAAAATGACTTTTTGATATCACAAATTCAAATTTGTGATATCACGAAATAAATTTGTGATATCACTAATTTGAATTTGTGATATCAAGAATTCTTATTTGTGATATCACAAATGCGAATTTCTGATATCACAAATTCCATTTTGTGATATCACGAATTGAATTATTGATATCACAAATTCGAATATGTGATATCAGTAATTCACAGGGAATTCGAGCGTTAGTTTTGCGCTGAAATTCAACTGTGAATTCGAGCGTTAGTTGAGCGCAGAAATACACAGGGATTTCGAGCGTTAGTTCAGTGTAGTAAATCCCTGTGAATTCGAGCGTTAGTTGAGCGCAGAAATACAAAGTGAATTCGAGCGTTAGTTTTGCACTGAAATTCAACTGTGAATTCGAGCGTTAATTGAGCGCAGAAATACACAGGGAATTCGAGCATTAGTTCAGTGCAGTAAATCCCTGTGAATTCGAGCGTTAGTTGAGCGCAGATATACAAAGTGAATTCGAGCGTTAGTTTTGCGCTAAAATTCAACTGTGAATCCGAGCGTTAGTTGAGCGCAGAAATACACAGGGATTTCGAGCGTTAGATCAGTGCAGAAAATCGCTGTGAATTCGAGCATTAGTTTAGCGCAGAAATACAAAGTGAATTCGAGCGTTAGTTTTGCGCTGAAATTCACCTGCACTGTTAGAAAAAAATCAACAAGGTTGTTTAAAATTTTAAACAACCACAAGTTAACCGGTGAATCGCTCAACTGTTGTTTAAAAATTAAACAACACGTAGTTGTTTAAACTTTTAACCCTTTGTTGTTTAAAAATTCTAAACAACTGTTGTTTAAAAGAAATTTAAACAACTGGGTTGTTTAAAAAAGTTGTTTAAAAATTTAAACAACTGTTGTTTAAAAGTCATTTTATACAACTGGGTTGTTTAAAAAAAGTTGTTTAAAAGTCTAAACAACTGTTGTTTAAATGTAATTTTATACAACTGAGTTGTTTAAAAAAAGTTGTTTAAAACTCTAAACAACTGTTGTTTAAAAGTCATTTTATACAACCGGGTTGTTTAAAAGTAATTTTATACAACTGGGTTGTTTAAAGCAAATATTAAATATTCATGTTTAGGATTTAAACAGTTCTTAATCCCATATTACTGTACAACTCACTTGTATATAAGCACAATAACACAAATGTTTATTTTTTTGGCCAATTATATATTTCAGCACATTTTCACTGTCTATATCACTGACAGCGTATCATTAGAAAACCTTCAATCGGTCAATCTGTCCATCGATGTGCAAACTTATTACAAATAACAATTTGAGCCAATCAAGAATTGTCTCATCCATTTTCAGAATATATACAGAGTAACAATTCTTCTTATACAGTTAACCTTTGATAAGTCGAAGTTCTCGAGAACCGAGAAAAATGTGTCGACTTGTGCGGATTTAGTAAAAATATGCAGTTTGACTGTAGAGGAAAAACCACGAGCTTTTGTTATGCTTGAGTTAAGTGATTTCCCAGCTGAATTGACCTCGACTCATCTAAAGCTTAGTGTATTGTCAAATGTACATTTTGATTCCACTTACATACAAATGGGGCGCTTAACGCCGTAAAAATCACATTTCACAATATTTCAACTAAACTGCAATGGCAAATTGAATTTGAAACATGCAATAATTAAAGAATTAATTATTATGCATAACATGGATGTGTTCAGCTTGAGATTATCTATACCTGTGCCACATTGAATATTTTGTTGCTTCATTTCTCATATTGTGTGGGTGCATGGGGACCATCAGTTGCCCTCAGATGGGTCCAAAAGGGCTAACTGAATGAACAGTACACAGAGAATGTAATTTTTCAGAATGCTTTTACAGTCCAATGCACACCTTACAGACACATTATCCAGTTTTATAGTGATCATACCCTGACAAGACAAGATAAATCTTGAATGAGTCTTATTTCCTGGAATAATTATCTGATTTTCTTAGAACCACTGACTTTGTTCTTGAAGTGTTTGTCACTATTACATGCGCTTGGAAATCTCATAAGCGAAGCATAAGGGAATGGCCCTCTAAGGATTTGCTTTTCTGTCCCAATACTGTACTTTGTTGCCCCACTAAGAAAATATTACTGAAGGTATTGCACTACACAGCTTCTCTATTAACTAGATCATTTTTGACAATGTTCAATTTGATGTAACAACATTTTGAATCATTTCAGTTGCAATGCTTTTGGGGAACATCTGCAATGGTAAGTCAGGGGTTATTAGATTACATTTCCTTGACAGTACAATGATGACTGTAAATAAACTGCAGATGGAGAAACCATTCACATTAAGAAATAAGTTTTATCTGTTGTGAAAATTCTACTCCATACCTATATTCAGCATATCTGAACAGACCAAATAACATATACAGTACATTGTAATTATAAGGAAACTTACTCCTGTTTACTGGTGTAATTTGAGAAGTCATACCTGCTACCAACACATACAGGTTTTTTTTCATAACTGGGATGTGCCAAGTACAGCACATCTGTCCAGCAAAGATCATCTCTGTCACTCCTGTGATAGAGATGGCAGTAATGAAGATTACACTATATACAATGAAATAAATTCATAATGGAAATATACATTCTACGAAACAGTTCATCTTGAATTTTATGAAGGCCACATTCAGTACAGAGTGTCACCTCCATTATGCTCAACAGATATGAGGTTTTAATTTCACAATTGCTATATGTGACTGTGCACCTCAAAACGAACATAAAGTCGCACACGCTGATTTTGCGTGAGGACTGAAAATAAGTGAAATGGGTCAACCAAGCCGAACTTGACTCTTTCATATATTATTACAGAGCGGGTCGTCTTTTACATTATGCTAAAATTTGGTATCATAAAACGGGCAGGAAAGTGTGTTTTTTTTAGCAGTTTATCGCGAACATTTTTGGTAGAATAGTGTGATTAGGTGTGTCTTTAGAATCCCTTTTTCATTTCTGAAAAACCTTGTACACACTCTTCACTTTCAACTCTAATAACTTTTGAAAGAATAGTGCTACTGCTTTGAAAGTTGGCATTAATTATGGACAGAATGTGTTAATGAGGCATGCTTAATTTCAGTTTAATCTGAAAATCCCTTCATTGTTGTTACTCTGGTGGCTTACTTCTTGTTTTTTGTCCCATTCATCGCACAGCCAGCATGGTTTGGTAAAGATTAAGCGCTTGAATAGACACTGTACTTCAGAGCCTCTTTTCTCAGTTCACACTTTTCCTGAGTTTGTGCTTTCTTTCCAATGTTTAGATAAGTTAGGAGAGTCCATTTGATTTGAGTTATACATCATTTTAAAGCTTAAAGTCTGCTCTTTCAGAATATGGTCTTAACTAAAAATTCATGTCTGGCGACTTTTTGTTTGTTTTGAGGTGCAGGGTCACATATTTCTGAAAATTGACTGTCATGCTTCAGTATAAACCTGTGAAGATCTTGCCCAATATTTCATTAAGTCACTACTATGCAAAATACCCTTATTAATTCATTTCTAGCCCATCTTTATCACAAGTTTTCCAGGGCCAACATTACCCACTAATAGAACAATCTTCTCATGACCTTTGATCTTTCCATGTGACATGTATCCATTACTTATTGAGTTATAAACAAATAAAACATAGATACCAAACCTTTGCTTTGACGAATGACCTAAAAGTCGACTTTGTCCATTAAACTTCTGATGACCATGAAAATCTCATTCTACGCATCTAATCTTCCTGATTTGAAGAGTTCAGGTATGTCCTGATCTCTTTCACAGAATTGGACGTCACTTTACCAGGCATTTTGTACACGACTGTCTCCAAGAACTGCCAGGCAGCAAAACATTGAGCCTGGTACTCTACATCTAGGACATAATGCACTTTGAATGCACAGTCCACAGCCTTTGTCAAAGTTGGAAACAAGAATCCCTGTCTCTCTACAATAGGGAGTTTTCGCAAGCACAACGCGGCCGGGAGTTAAGCATGTCGTGTGCGAAATTTGCTTCTGCACATGATCAAATCCGAGGAACGTCCCGTCCGGGGGAAAACGAGTACGGTACTTGGCCAAAATAGCGTTCGGTCCCAATGCTGGGCAGGAGTGAGCCAGCCAGTCAGTCAACCAATCAGCGATCTTGTCCCCACGCCTCCGTCCTGTACAGGAAAGCGAAACTGCATAGATATGGGGACGGGAGTCAGAGTACGGGGACTGTCACAAGTGATCGCTTCCTCGTATTCTCGGTCTTTGCGTCGTGTAGCGAAAACTTCCTAATGACAAAGGTTTGCAGTGGCTTCTTCCATGATCCTCCCATCAGCAAGATGAAGGGCTGTGGTCTCTGCTTCCTGTCAATTTGTCCAATGTAGAAAGCCAGGTCTGTGCCCTCCTGTAAAATGAAATAGAAGTGGAAAAGAAACATGCATATACATCTCGATAAAATCTTGAAATAATCTACGCAGAAGTGTTGGGTTGAGGCATTGGTATAATGAAGTCCCTCAGAACAGATATATTTCCCACACCTCTCCAATGTTCAAGGTAGAGTTCATAATAAAGTGCCTGGCCAAATTCTGGAACATTTCATTTGCAAACATATACCCTAAATTGGGTATTTTATGTAGTATATAACATCCATGTATTACATTTCCTATTCTTGCAAGGGCTAACCATGACCTGGCTGAACGAATTTTCCACTGTGTGGCCTATGGGAACTTCTGAAAGGCAATTGATTTTATTGCTGGCAAGCCCAGGCAAAAAGTATTATCAAACAAAAACTACTTCTGAATTGCATTTCATTATTTTGGGTAAGTTACTCTTTCCAATACTAGTAGTATAACAATTTTGTCCACTTACATTGTAGGAACATTAAGGAGTACGCGAGGTCTTTTTTCTTTTTGGTATGGGGGGGGGGGGGGGGGGCAGACACCCTGTATCACATTGGATGTATATGAGTGGTATGTGATATATTTCCAGCATCTTGCTGAAAATAATGATACCATAGGTCAAGTGCAATATTTATTGATGAATGGAATATTCCTTATTGGCGACATTTGGGACCAATTTTGCATTTCATGCGAATTTTTTTCCCCTTTTTATCAAAATGAAAAGGACATATTGATATTGGACAAGTGTGTGATTGAGCAGTCAGGCACAAAATAAAGTAAATATTTATGTTGACTATGTAATATAAGATTTTTTTTCATAAAAAAAACAATTATTGTGATTCACAGCATACATTAGCAACATAGTCAATTTGCATAAATATGTAGAATCCATGGACTAAACTAACAAATGAAACAGCATAAACTGGGAATTTCTGTAACTATGGACCACAGCTTGATGATTTTTATATTTTGTATTGCAATGCCAAAGTCCATCTCATCATTTTAATAAGAGGGCAACACATCACTTGTTTTAGAAGATTTGCCTCCGAACAGTTAGGTACTTACAGGTTGAAAGTCGTAGAATAACTCCAACGACTCCTGAAAGGAGCACTTGCCCCACACCCTCGCAGTCCAGCCTCGGCAAATTAGCGGCAGCATGCTGCATGCAAGCGTCTCTTTTTCCTCTGTGGAGCAAAATGTATGACACAGGGAGAGTATTTTGAATGATAAGTACAAATATACCCTTTAAAAATATTAACACAATCAAGGCTGATAAAGAGAAATGCTGACAAGTATCAGCTTATACAATGTATTAAGATGCTAGCTTATGTACTTCTATTGTACTTGATTGCAACCAGGATTACTAACTGTGGGGGGGGGGGGGGGCTGTTTTAAAGTTGTTTGGAGGGTATTTTAGAAAATACTACATATTTTGAATGAGGGACTGATTCTGGCAACGGCATTTACTACCAAGACGGGCAAGTAATTGTGGATGAGTAGAGCCAAACTTGTAAGGCCAAGCATTAGAACTATAATGCTGTAATAATCATCATGCTATTCTACAAAGCAGCATCAGAGTTACCATGAACTTGGATGAAAGAAAGTTGAATGGTGTTGACAGCCAGTGCCTTAATAAGAATAATCTTGCACTACTGTTACTTGTAAGTGCTTAACAAAGACTATTGCAATATGAATGACATTTGGGCTTTTGCAGGAGGTTCATGTCATATTCTGGCATTGCATAAAGCAAGATCAGTTAATATGCATATATCTTAATTAGATTAGCATGAGCAAGGGATGTTCAAGGTCCAGTGATTTTTATTCCAAGTAGTAGGAAAAAGAATGCAAAAACTTTAATAGTTCATAAAAGACTTCTCTGTTAATGTTATCCTATAATGACAAAAGCTTGATTATCATGTGAGTTGATCAGGCAGTGGAGATGAAAAGGGGAATGGTAGATGAAGGAGGCAAGGACAAACCGTCCAGAAGTTTCAGTGTACATGAACTGTGTGGCCGTGGGTGCTACAATGTGAGAGAGGGGCAGGAGACAGCCTCTCCCAAATAATTGTCCAAGCTGTAGTTACAGTCATTAAAGCTGCACTACCGCATGTGATACAAGGAGCGAAAGAAGCTTGTATGAGCACAATTAAAGATGTTCTGAATCCACATGTCATCTCTTGAGGATTCAGTTCCAGCAGGACGAGGTCCAACATGAGCTAAGGAGGGACAATCTCTGCCTGACTGGCCTGCCAGAGGGGGCTGAGGAGACAGAGGAAGAGCTTACTGAGGGCGAGTCAAATGTTGCCAAGGAAGTAAGCTTAGACATTTGGAAAGAGGACATCTCATCTTCATGATCTTGTCATCATCTTGGGGAAAAGGCAAGAAGGAAAGAGCAGGCAGATCAAAGTCCACTTTATTGCAAACAAAAGGAACAAACTGTATTCTGGGCATTCTAGTCTGAAAGGAAAAGAGAACATGAAAAGTGTGTACATCAATGAAGATCTAAAGGCATGCAATGTGTCACTCGATCAGTGCATGATAAATGCCAAGGAAGCTCATGATGTCGAATCGGCAACAAAACCAAATACGGGAACATGACATGCAAGTTGAATGATGGACAAAGCAGAGTCATCAAGAGCCCGGATGATGTCTTTGATATTGGCTTTGAAATTACAGATCCACTTCAGTTTTTGCAAGTTTTTGCGAAAGTCTTAGAAATTAATTAACAAGCATTGAATGAATTTCTCGGTCTAACATTTTTTTTTTTTTTTAATAGTCATGTACATACTGTAATTATTTTGTTAATGTTGTTAATAAATTCACCTCAACTCAAATGCAAAAAAGGAAAGGGTGGTACTGGGGCTGTAGATTAGAATCTCTACACAGAGCAATACTATTTAAAATGTACCTTGGGAAAGGCCATCGGTGTCACCCGTGTGACGAATAAGCAGCGTTTGCTACGATGGACATCTTGATTCCCCATACTAGAGTACTTTGTCAGCATACATGGCCATGCTGCAAACATCCTGTCTTCAGCCATGATCTCCTGGCTGAACTTGAAGTCTTGCTTGATCTGTACAAATTAGGGAACAAGATTGCATTTGTAATCATATTAAGGGTGGCCCAGAAAGAATGCTGTAAACCAAATGGAAAAAAATATAATACTCAAGTTAATAACAAAAACATAAATGATGGAGTGAATTATGCATGATTGTGGTAAATGGAAATATGCGGTATGTTATTGTTGCGTCAATGCGTTGAGGCGCGTTGTGTCCATGCCAATGGCGCAGTGTGCGTGTGGTTGGCATGGGCACAACGCAACTTTTATTTTTCATGTGAATATAATGACGCAGATTTGATTGATTCTTGATTCTTCACTTTCACTTGAGAGAGAATGGACATACAAATGTATTCTCTATGAGCTCTGCTATGTTGAATAGTTGATAGGCCTGTATATCTGTTTCACTCTGTATTCGACATGTAGCTGAGGATAGTGCGGAGTTTAGACTGTCTATTTGATTTGCTCAATAAATCATTGCAATTTCAACTCATGGAGACTGTCATCGTCAGCGTCATCATTAACCCGGCTTACAACAAATGGTGTCAGGAGTGGGATGATGACAGCCTGACGGAGTGATCCACTTCATCCAGTTGAAGAACCCTGATCGACGAATAACAGCCTTGAGTATGACGGAATAATGGTCCACGTTTCGCTCCGAGGAGACCTGCTGTTTTGACTACACTTTGGTAGCGGACAGGAGTATGGAGGAGCGCTGGGTAATCTTGATCTTGATCTCGATGGTGTACGTTGATGAGCCCTGGTAGAGCAGCACTACTCTGTGAGGCAGCTTCAAGATGATCAGGCTCGTCGATGGCGGGCTGGAGACTGGAGCTGATGGTGCGTCGGGAGTTTTGCTGTGGACGTCGGAGTGCGCTGGCGTGCGTCGGGGGCGGCTGAACATCAATCGGGATGCGAAATCGACGGTTACAGAGCTGCGATATGGCATCTCACGCACTGAGCAAGTATTTGGTAACTGAAATAATGGATGATGCTGAACTTTCGTTTAACCGATTGGACTTCATGCAGATTTTGGACCTATGATGCCATTTGGGCATTACGTTTCATGTTTGAAAATGACGTGTCTTAATCATTGGTCAGTTTAACTGCGTAATTAGTCATGTGTGAACAGTTTGTTTATAAGGATGTGCAAAGTGATAATTGCTCTTCGTCATCATATCGACAGGCAATAGGGTTGTGTGTAAATCTCGCTCTAGGCCATGCTGAGATTGAAAAGTTTAGTGGGTATTGTGAAGATGGCACTGAAACACCTTTTTCTAACTGGATGGAAGGATTCAATTTTATTATTGAACCTTTCCATTTCAGTGATGAGGAGAAGGCTTGGGTTTTGGTGAGCAACCTTACGGGGCCAGCAAGAGAGGAGATTCTTTATTGTCTGTCTGACGAGAAGCGGGAGAGTTTCACAGAGATTGTAAAAGCTCTCCGTCTGTGTTTTAGTCGAGAGAATTCTCACTATTTGCGATGCTTGTTTTATAATCGTGTTCAACGAGATGATGAAAAATTGGCAGACTTCAGTAGGGCTCTCATGCGTCTTTATGCCAAATTGGTAGATGCTGCAGACGATGAGAAGGAAGCTGCGGCTTTGAGGCAGCTTAGAGACGAAGCTCTGTCAAGCCAGCTTGTCAGTGGAACACGGGATGAGAGGGAACGAATTTTCTTGAGGCGTTTGCACATGAGAAATAGGGGAGACCGATTTGAAGTGCTTAGGAGAGAAGCATTGTTAGTTCTCCGTGAAGACTGTATGCTAGAGGGAGATGGGCTGAAAACTGGGAGTGGTGATGCTGGAACACAAGGAGTGTTCACTGACCCGGTTGCTCAGCAGCTAGATCTTTCCTCAGATACAGCTGTACAGGAGGAGGAGGATGCCATATCTACTCTTTTGAACGGGGGATCGCAGATGCTGGGTTGCGTTGATGTAGATGAGGGTGGTGCAGAAATTGATGCTGGGGGACATGGTCATGAGTCATGTGATGAACAGGTTGATGTAAAGGATTTAGATGCTGGGGTGCTTCTAATTGCAAAACCTGTGGGAGAGGGTACCAAGAGGGGTCCCGAATCATCACATGAAGGTCAGGATGTCCAAAAGCATGCAAAAGTGCAGCCACCAAGCACTCACGTAGCGCCAAAGGAGCGGTCAATTCCAAAAGGGGAGAATATTTCTCATGGTGACATTGTTGTCAATAATGTAACAACAAGGGAGGCATGCATATCTATCTGTAACGTGTGGAAACATGGATGCCATGTTCAGGGAACGGTATGGGGGCCCTGGGAGTCAAATTGGAGACCGGATTTTGGGTTGGTCGCCGCAGGTTAGAAATCCGCTGTCCATTCATGGAATTTGTTGTGAGTTGCGCTTACAGTGTATACGTTCATGACAGCAGCTGAAACTTGTGTACCATCTCAAGTAGCAATGGAATTAGGAACTATGCGCATTTAGAAATGCAATATCGACGCGAGAAACCAATGGTTGTTTTGATAATCGGTGATTGATAAGAAGTTTTTAATGAGATATTGGAATAGTGATATGAAAGTATTTTAAATCGCTATTACGTGGAAAAACGAAGGAACTATAATAATAGCCATTGTTTTAATTGTTTTGTTGGAAGCTGAGCAACATGGCATTCTGACAATATATTTAGTGGTTGTTCAGTGATTCAGAAACGTTTGATAATGAGAAATAGTTGGTTGAGAATTCATGCTTTGAATGATCCCTTAATTTGTGTGAAGTTTTGTAAATGAGCAAGTCGCTGACTGTGACGATATGACACTTAAAGCGGGGAAGTTACCATATATACTAGTACTATGTTTGCTAAAGCGGGGAAGCTCATTTTTGTTAGTAGTGAATTCTAACCCGTGACTTCACTTTGTTTTGAATGTTGCATTTCCTGATATGTGTTATATTGAGTAATTGAGAAATATTACTCTTAGAAAATAGATTATTATCATACGGGTCGTATGATATAATCGCGGGGAAGTTGTCGTGTTGTATGTACAATTTGCATATATGATGTACAATTTGCATATGTATTAAGAGACCTGTCTATGTTGTGCATCGATATAAATCTTAATTGATACGGACATTAATGTATGGTTTCATATACGACGCAGAACATGTTCTGTTACGGCACGTTTGACGTTATTCTGGGCTTATATAGACCATTTTCTCGGAGAATCTGTACATAACTGACAATGTGGAACAACTGAGCTTTACAGTGAAGCGGAACTGAAGATAACGTATTGATGTGTTATTCTCTTGGCCCAAACCTTTATGCCATGTATCTGAGTTTGTATGATTTACTGTAAATTTGGAAGGTTCAAGAGTTTCAGCTTTTGGCAGATTTCAAAAATAATGTTCGATTTTGTAGTATTTCCGCGTTTGTATATTTGACTGGAAAAGCGGGGAACACACGCTTTCCTGAAATATATTTTTGTAATTATCTACTGTTAATCCGCTCTGTATGGAATTGCTGTAAAGTGTAATGATTTGATGTGAAGAGCGGGGAATTTTTTGTTATGTATCATTATGTATAATGTTATGAAAATGATATGATGTAATTGGGATTATATAACCCATGGTTGTGTTATATAATCGCGGGGAAGTTTGTGGTAAATGGAAATATGCGGTATGTTATTGTTGCGTCAATGCGTTGAGGCGCGTTGTGTCCATGCCAATGGCGCAGTGTGCGTGTGGTTGGCATGGGCACAACGCAACTTTTATTTTTCATGTGAATATAATGACGCAGATTTGATTGATTCTTGATTCTTCACTTTCACTTGAGAGAGAATGGACATACAAATGTATTCTCTATGAGCTCTGCTATGTTGAATAGTTGATAGGCCTGTATATCTGTTTCACTCTGTATTCGACATGTAGCTGAGGATAGTGCGGAGTTTAGACTGTCTATTTGATTTGCTCAATAAATCATTGCAATTTCAACTCATGGAGACTGTCATCGTCAGCGTCATCATTAACCCGGCTTACAACATGATCATTAGCTTCTGCAAAAATGTTCATTCTATAAACATTTTTCTCACAAGTTTGTGTGAATTTGCACAATGTGCTTCGTTTGGCATGGAAATCTGGACAGACTGAGAAGAAAGCTCCTAATCTTTGCACAGAAACTTATTTGAAAGTGACAAAAGTGCCAAAAATTGGTTCCAAACCACCTACCTACACGAAACAAATAGAACTCTACTAAGGTGGTATATTACTACAGGTATTAAGTTTACGTGTGGTGCATAGACCATATTGTGCGTTAAAAACACCACAATCTGTTTTCTGTCTTTATCTTTATTTTCTGTAGGGGTTCTAGGCCTTTTTTTCTACTAAAAGCTTACGTAGACCTTAATTCATCGAGCATCATTGATGGCAATGATGCTCAGTAAAGAATGAATTGCTCCAGCAAAAGTAGCAGAACTTAACTTGCACTTTTAGTATTGGATTTTAGGGGGTTCGTTATGTTTACAGTAGATTTTGGTTGTACGGTTGGACCTACTACTCAATCGACCGCCTAATGTTTATTTGCTTGATAAGAATATTTAACACTAAAATTCATGCAAAAAACTTGACCTACGTGATTGAGAAAATCCAGAGCTAGGCTATCAAATGCCTTTGTTCCCTTTTCGATTCGAAGTTTCAGTGCAAAAATATCTCCGTCGAACTTGCGTGGCCTCGTTTCAGCTCCCCACGGTAACGCTCCTTATTGAGATCGACCGCTGTTTTTGCATTGACAATGCACACAAACCGAGTTGTATTGAACACCGTGTTGTACGAAGCTTTTTAGAAACTTCCATAGACATTACATTACGATTCGGTGAAAATATTCATTCGAAATTTTGTCCTTGATTAAAACCATTAACTTTGTTAATGAACGGTGAATTTTCGCGTTTTCCCACACCATCCTCATCAACAGTCAAAGCCAATCCATTTTTATGTGCTTTGCTGGCAGTGAAGTGCGTACTAAGCGTTCAGTGCGCCAATTAATACACGGTCGGTTTATTACAAGAGGGTGGTCGATGTAGTAGGGCTATCATACAGCCGACCATAACTTAGTTCTAAATTATGAGGTAGGATTCATAGGAAATGATCGAGACAGGTCATTGATGGGATTGTGTAATTGAACTTAGTTAGCACTAGCAGTCTAAAATACAGGCCCTAGCCCTTGACTAGGCCCTAGCATTGCCTAGCTAGGCCCTAACCGTCACGTTAGACCCTATGCCTAACTAACTTGTTAGTTGTGTTAGATTTCTACATCATCGAACTCGGACACTGCGCCTATATAATTGTGCATGATGTGATACGGTGCCTGTTACAACTATACTGTACAACGAATAGGCTACTGTGTGTCAACAATGGGAATATTCCGTACCGGTACGCGCTGATTTAGAGATTAGTTCTTGTACAAGAAATTCGTATTTTATGTGAAGTTTTGAAAATGTATGTTAGGATTGAATTATGCAAGTGTTTATACAAGCACGAGTTGGTTGAAAAACATAATGTACGTACCGGTACAGACGACCTAAAAAATTAACATTAACAGATTGTTAGATCTACAAACGTTACATGCATGAAGGCGAGGCGTAGCGCAGCCCGGCCAAGAACCCAAAAGCGTGAGCCGTGACTAGCTTCATACATCATGCAAATTACAGATGGGCATGAAGCGATTTAACTATCAGTTGAATAAATAAATACCTTGGAATGACTGGCAAAGTTCTTCTATAGCTAGACCCCATTTGCTGAGAATGTTCGTGACTCTAAAGCATTCCTCCCATCTCCTGCATTTTCAAAATTTCACAGAATTTTTTTCTTGTTTTTCGATTTACCTTATCCATACATTTTATCTATAATATTTTGGAATGTTGATAGATTATATGCACATATCTTATGTTTAAAAAAATTCATTTACATGTTTTTGTTGGAGATGGGAAAAACAAATGAACGAATGAATGAATGAATGAATGAATAAATACACCCTTTGTTGACATTCGGTTCAAGAGCTTGCATCTGCTTTTTTTTCATATTCTTTTTAATCCCCTATAGCTTGAACAAAACATTCATGGCACACTTTTTGAAAGTAAAAAATTGGGTCTTTCTCAGTTGACGCTATGAAAGAAAGAAACGTAAGAAAGAAAGAAATGTATAGCATTCTTGAGATATGTTATGCCCCTTTGTTGCACAGAGTAACTGTAAGCTTTTCACGCACCAACAACTTCACGAAAAGACTTCAGTTCTTGCAATCTGTTAGAGCTTCAGTCAAGTGTAAAGAAATGTTGTTGAATGTTTCCGATCTGCCAGTTTTTTTCCCACGTACTGCAAACAAGTAAAGGCATGTACCCAAAATGTGAGCAATTTCCCAACATATTACAAGTTTTGATGAAACGGTGATGAAGTCAGTATCGATATTCTTAAACACTTAACAGAAAATGGTTCACATCAGTCACTTGACTGGACTGGAATTTTTTGAGAATGAAAAGCTCTTCCGCAAAAAAAGGAAAAATAATAATATTATTGAGAATAATCACATGCTGTAAGTACTTCTGCTTCCCATTAATATGCCGCTCATGCTACATACATTTCGTAGATGCTTAGGGAGAGAAAATAATGATGTCGTGTGAGGGAAATGACAGATTTATTCCAAACCTTCACTAAAAAGCTTCATATTTCTAATCGCTTTGTAAAAACAATTAGACTATAATACATTGATCTTGTGTTGGTTTGTCTGTACTCTTCCCAACATGATATCACATAGGTAAGCATAATTTGAATTAAAGTCCCACATGGGGATTACTTGAATGCCCATCCTGATAATAAAGATGTATGCATCATCTAGGAAATTTTGAATAAATTCCATTTCTAAATGACAATAAAATGTAACTTGACTTGTGGAATATTAGCTTTAGCTGACATCCTCCTACAAGCACCCAACGGAAAAACAAAAACGAATTTTTATTCATTTTCAGAGAGGCCAACATGTGTTAGCTTTGATGGAAGATTCTCAAATCTCATTAGAATTATCTATTTAGGGAGAGAGAACATCGTTCATCAGCCTTACACCTAACTCCCAGCTGCTTCAACACGATTTTAACATCCTGTCAGAGTTATAAACAAGACATACTCTCTAAATAAAAAGGAACAGGGATTGGCATCCTTAAATCATTTTCTTCACATGTCTGGTCCAGTGTTACTGGGTGGACTAATGCGATTGAACCAAATTACCTCAAATTAACTACAAATGCCATGATTGCGGCTTTCTCACCAGAATGCCAATTAGGGGAAAATTTTATTTCAAATGTGAAGCCGTGGCCACACACTGTGCATTTCTTTCCCACTCTGCTATGCAGTCTCTTCTAATTCAAATACATCATTTGTGTCAGACGACAGGAAAGCTGGTAACAACCTGGTCAGACGCAGGTTCGACACGATCGACCCTATATCAACAAAGCTGATCAGCGTGGCCAGAAGCTAGGCCAGAAGCTAGTTCTATTGATTCTTGCTCTGAAGTCATGCACATGGTCAGGGATATCAGACAAAGCTCTTATCTGATTACATCTTTTATCATTAAATTTAGGTGAGTGATGGGCTAGGTCAGTAGTGCCAAAAACTGATAGCCAGTTAGCACTGATGAATAGAACCAGACTGGACATAGATGAATTTTGAATAATGTTTGCCTGCGGGAAAACCATTATCTGCTTCACATCAGTGAACAAACATTCTTGTTCCAGAAACAATTTGTTATTCATATCCAATTTCCTACAAAATGCAACCCTAACTTATTTGTTGTTGTTCAATCACAAGAAAACAGACATAAAACATGATGTACCGTGTTCAACATTAACATACAGAGGAAACCATAATGCTCAAAATCAAACTATCACAAGAGTTTATTTTCTTATGATTTTCCCAAACTTCATTAGGTCTCCAGGCTAAAATATCTCACTTTCCTCTCACAGAATATTCAAAATCAAGGAAATAAAAAATGCCCACTGAATGCAATTTATACATTATCTCACTCTTGTGAAAGAAAGACAACATCTGATTGGTAAGTGAAGACAAAAGACACGGGATACATTGATGCACTGAGGCATCACTGATGTAGTAATGATAGTTACTTCAAGAAAATGGCACCATGGTCAAATTATGTCATCTGCAAGATGTCAAGACAGGGAAGGCAGATAGAACATGATGTACTAATACTTACGATGAGTCCTACAAACAGCACTGATTCTTCCCATCCCTCAAAGCACCATGTTAAGTGGCGGGGCGGGGCAGTGTCAGCCCCCAGGGAGCCCCGCCGCCGCTGTTTGGTGCTTGGGCTGGGCCCCAGGTTCAGCAGCGAAGTGTAAGACCTTGATAGGTCAGACTTGGCCAAGACGCGGTCAGTATCATCAACCTCAGTGCTTGTGCCCCCATACCAGGATTTGGGCCTCTCTCGTTGTTTTTGCATGCGCCTCTGCATCTTGATTTTGAGTTACTTGTGTCACGCCACAGACAAAATGATGAAATTCAAACAATTTTCAAATTCCAAGTTATAGTTTCGATTTTGAGCCTGCTACAGATATATGTTACACATGAAAGGGGATTGGTGAGACACGAATGAGCAATCAAAGTTTGATGCAACATGAGCACTGCCCATTCACTCCTCAGATATTTTAGATTTTTGTTCTCTTTGTTCGATGATTTTGTGTCACATGACCTTAAGAGAAATTTCAGCTGTCCGTCCACTAAAGTCCAGTCACTGCGAGGCACATAAACAAGTGTGATCTATCTTACAGCGATCTGAGTCCTAACTTGCGTGGGAGAGAGTGCAAAGAACGCGGCTGCATGTCGTTGCCACGGTGACCACTGCAGCAGCAGCACGGAATTGGAGCAGACAGCCCACAGTGGGGTCGGAGTCTCAGTATGGAACCCCCCTGGTCACTATCTGTCCTCTGCAGGAGAGCCAGCTCTATGGTGTCCCACAGTGGGAAAAAAGAGGAGAGAGTTCCTGCAGGTTTTTATCACTCAAAGGCCTTTGTGCATCAGAAATCCCAAAGTGGTTCCATGTGTTCCCCCCTATCACACAAATGAAGACGTGAAGTTTCTAATTAGCTTATGACGTCACAGCCAATGTAAAATTCGAGGAAAAGACTCCACTTTCCTGCATGAAATACAAATTGCTGTAAACCAAGGAAGATTGAATGAAGCAATTGGGACTGCAGTAATTTGTGTCTTTCTTTTTGTGTTTTTAAAGGGGAAGGGGAGAAACTTCACCACTCTTCTTGGCAAGAAAAA